>NW_017619623.1:1225000-1296596 GCF_001879475.1 Ipomoea nil | reverse complement strand
CGAGAAAGAGTTAGGAAACAAGGGCCCAGACCCTTAGTCGTTTCGTGAAAAAGCCAAGAGGTCGCCTCAACTGAGGGACTCGGCGAGTTTTTAAAGAAACAACGGGGCACTGACCCTAAACGTTTCTGAGAAAGAAAAAGCCTAAGGAGTCGCCTGACTGAAGGACTCGGCGAGAAAGAGTTAGGAAACAAGGGCCCAGACCCTTAGTCGTTTCTGTGAAAAAGCCAAGAGGAGTCGCCTCGACTGAGGGACTCGGCGAGTATTTAAAGAAACAATGGGGCACTGACCCTAACGTTTCTGAGAAAGAAAAGCCTAAGGAGTCGCCTTGACTGAGGACTCGGCGAGAAAGAGTTAGGAAACAAGGGCCAGACCCTTAGTCGTTTCCGTGAAAAAGCCAAGAGAGTCGCCTCGACTGAGGGACTCGGCGAGTATTTAAAGAAACAACGGGGCACTGACCCTAAACGTTTCTGAGAAAGAAAAAAGCCTAAGGAGTCGCCTCGACTGAGGGACTCGGCGAGAAAGAGTTAGGAAACAAGGGCCCAGACCCTTAGTCGTTTCCGTGAAAAAGCCAAGAGGAGTCGCTCGACTGAGGGACTCGGCGAGTATTTAAAGAAACAACGGGGCACTGACCCTAAACGTTTCTGAGAAAGAAAAAGCCTAAGGAGTCGCCTCGACTGAGGGACTCGGCGAGAAAGAGTTAGGAAACAAGGGCCCAGACCCTTAGTCGTTTCCGTGAAAAAGCCAAGAGAGTCGCCTCGACTGAGGACTCGAGTATTTAAAGAAACAACGGGCATTGACCCTAAACGTTTCTGAGAAAGAAAAAAGCCTAAGGTCGCCTCGACTGAGGGACTCGGCGAGAAAGAGTTAGGAAACAAGGGCCCAGACCTTAGTCGTTTCCGTGAAAAAGCCAAGAGGAGTCGCCTCGACTGAGGGACTCGGCGAGTATTTAAAGAAACAACGGGGCACTGACCCGTTTCTGAGAAAGAAAAAGCCTAAGGAGTCGCCTCGACTGAGGGACTCGGCGAGAAAGAGTTAGGAACAAGGGCCCAGACCTTAGTCGTTTCCGTGAAAAAGCCAAGAGGAGTCGCCTCGACTGAGGGACTCGGCGAGTATTTAAAGAAACACGGGCACTGACCCTAAACGTTTCTGAGAAAGAAAAGCCTAAGGAGTCGCCTCGACTGAGGGACTCGGCGAGAAAGAGTTTAGGAAACAAGGCCCAGACCTTAGTCGTTTCCGTGAAAAAAGCAAGAGGAGTCGCCTCGACTGAGGGACTCGGCGAGTATTTAAAGAAACAACGGGCACTGACCCTAAACGTTTCTGAGAAAGGAAAATAGCCTAAGGAGTCGCCTCGACTGAGGGATCGGCGAGAAAGAGTTAGGAAACAAGGCCCAGACCCTTAGTCGTTTCCTGTGAAAAAGCCAAGAGGAGTCGCCTCGACTGAGGACTCGGCGAGTATTTAAAGAAACAACGGGGCACTGACCCTAACGTTTCTGAGAAAGAAAAGCTAAGGAGTCGCCTTGACTGAGGTACTCGGCGAGAAAGAGTTAGGAAACAAGGGCCCAGACCCTTAGTCGTTTCCGTGAAAAAGCCAAGAGGAGTCGCCTCGACTGAGGACTCGGCGAGTATTTAAAGAAACAGCGGGGCACTGACCCTAAACGTTTCTGAGAAGAAAAAGCCTAAGGAGTCGCCTCGACTGAGGGACTCGGCGAGAAAGAGTTAGGAAACAAGGGCCCAGACCCTTAGTCGTTTCCGTGAAAAAGCCAAGAGGAGTCGCTCGACTGAGGAGATCGGCGAGTATTTAAAGGAAACAACGGGGGCACTGACCCTAAACGTTTCTGAGAAAGAAAAGAGCCTAAGGAGTCGCCTCGACTGAGGGACTCGGCCGCGAAAGAGTTAGGAAACAAGGGCCCAGACCCTTAGTCGTTTCCGTGAAAAAAGCTCAAGAGGAGTCGCCGCTCGGACTAGAGGACTCGGGCGTAGGTATTTAAAGAAACTAACGGGGCACTGACCCTAAACGTTTCTGAGAAAGAAAAAGCCTAAGGAGTCCTCGATAAGGACCTCGGAGTATTCCGGACTGCCTAAGTCGAAAAAAAAAAAGGAGTCGCTCGACTGAGGGACTCGACGAGAAAAGAGTTAGGAACAAGGGCCCAGAACCTTAAGTCGTTTCCGTGGACAAAAGCCAAGAGGAGTCGCCTTGACTGAGGGACTCGGCGAGTATTTAAAGAAACAACGGGGCACTGACCCTAAACGGTTCTGAGAAACGAAAAAGCCTAAGGAGTCGCCTTGACTGAAGGACTCGGCGAGAAAGAGTTAGGAACAAGGCCCTAGACCCTTAGTCGTTTCTGTGAAAAAGCCAAGAGGAGTCGCCTCGACTGAGGGACTCGCGAGTATTTAAAGAAACAATGGGGCACTGACCTAAAACGTTTCTGAGAAAGAAAAGCCTAAGGAGTCGCCTTGACTGAGGACTCGGCGAGAAAGAGTTAGGAAACAAGGGCCCAGACCCTTAGTCGTTTCCGTGAAAAAGCCAAGAGGAGTCGCCTCGACTGAGGGACTCGGCGAGTATTTAAAGAAACAACGGGGCACTGACCCTAAACGTTTCTGAGAAAGAAAAAGCCTAAGGAGTCGCCTCGACTGAGGGACTCGGCGAGAAAGAGTTAGGAAACAAGGGCCCAGACCTTAGTCGTTTCCGTGAAAAGCCAAGAGGAGTCGCCTCGACTGAGGGACTCGGCGAGTATTTAAGACACCACTGACCCTAAACGTTTCTGAGAAAGAAAAAGCTAAAGAGCGCCTCGACTGAAGGACTCGGGGGCAGTTATTTAAAGAAAACAACGGGCCACTGACCCTAACGTTTCTGAGAAAGAAAAGCCTAAGGAGTCGCCTCGACTGAGGGACTCGGACGAGAAAGAGTTAGGAAACAAGGGCCCAGAACCTTAGTCGTTTCCGTGAAAAAGCCAAGAGGAGTCGCCTTGACTGAAGGGACTCGGCGAGTATTTAAAGAAACAACGGGGCACTGACCCTAAACGTTTCTGAGAATGAAAAAGCCTAAGGAGTCGCCTTGACTGAAGGACTCGGCGAGAAAAGAGTTAGGAAACAAGGGCCCTAGACCCTTAGTCGTTTCTGTGAAAAAAGCCAAGAGGAGTCGCCTCGACTGAGGGACTCGGCGAGTATTTAAAGAAACAATGGGGCACTGACCCTAAATGTTTCTGAGAAAGAATATGCCTAAGGAGTCGCCTTGACTGAGGTACTCGGCGAGAAAGAGTTAGGAAACAAGGGCCAGACCCTTAGTCGTTTCCGTGAAAAAGCCAAGATGAGTCGTCTCGACTGAGGGACTCGGCGAGTATTTCAAGAAACAACGGGGCACTGACCCTAAACGTTTCTGAGAAAGAAAAAGCCTAAGGAGTCGCCTTGACTGAGGGACTCGGCGAGAAAGAGTTAGGAAACAAGGGCCCAGAACCCTTAGTCGTTTCCGTGAAAAAGCCAAGAGGAGTCGCCTCGACTGAGGGACTCGGCGAGTATTTAAAGAAACAACGGGCACTGACCCTAAACGTTTCTGAGAAAGAAAAAGCCTAAGGAGTTCGCACTCGACTGAGAGGGACTCGGCCGAAGAAAGAGTTAGGAAACAAGGGCCCAGAACCTTAGTCGTTTCCGTGAAAAAGCCAAGAGGAGTCGCCTTGACTGAGGGACTCGGCGAGTATTTAAAGAAACAACGGAGGCACTGGACCCTAAAACGTTTCTGAGAACGAAATAAGCCTAAGGAGTCGCCTTGACTGAGGTACTCGGCGAGAAAAGAGTTAGGAAACAAGGGCCCAGACCCTTAGTCGTTTCCCGTGAAAAAGCCAAAGAGGGAGTCGCCTCGACTGAGGGACTCGGCGGAGTATTTAAAAGAAACAGCCGCGGGGCACTGACCCCTAAAACGTTTCTGAGAAAGAAAAAGCCTAAGGAGTCGCCTCGACTGAGGGACTCGGCGCGAAAAGAGTTAGGAAAACAAGGGCCCAGACCCTTAGTCGTTTCCGTGAAAAAGCCAAGAGGAGTCGCCTCGACTGAGGGACTCGGCGAGTATTTAAAGAAACAGCGGGGCACTGACCCTAAACGTTTCTGAGAAAGAAAAAGCCTAAGGAGTCGCCTCGACTGAAGGACTCGGGGAGTATTTAAAGAAACAACGGGCCACTGACCCTAAACGTTTCTGAGAAAGAAAAAGCCTAAGGAGTCGCCTCGACTGAGGGACTCGACGAGAAAGAGCTAGGAAACAAGGGCCCAGAACCTTAGTCGTTTCCGTGAAAAAGCCAAGAGGAGTCGCCTTGACTGAGGGACTCGGCGAGTATTTAAAGAAACAACGGGGCACTGACCCTAAACGTTTCTGAGAACGAAAAAGCCTAAGGAGTCGCCTTGACTGAAGGACTCGGCGAGAAAGAGTTAGGAAACAAGGGCCTAGACCCTTAGTCGTTTCTGTGAAAAAGCCAAGAGGAGTCGCCTCGACTGAGGGACTCGGCGAGTATTTAAAGAAACAATGGGGCACTGACCCTAAACGTTTCTGAGAAAGAATAAGCCTAAGGAGTCGCCTTGACTGAGGTACTCGGCGAGAAAGAGTTTGGAAACAAGGGCCCAGACCCTTAGTCGTTTCCGTGAAAAAGCCAAGATGAGTCGCCTCGACTGAGGGACTCGGCGAGTATTTCAAGAAACAACGGGGCACTGACCCTAAACGTTTCTGAGAAAGAAAAAGCCTAAGGAGTCGCCTTGACTGAGGGACTCGGCGAGAAAGAGTTAGGAAACAAGGGCCCAGACCCTTAGTCGTTTCCGTGAAAAAGCCAAGAGGAGTCGCCTCGACTGAGGGACTCGGCGAGTATTTAAAGAAACAACGGGGCACTGACCCTAAACGTTTCTGAGAAAGAAAAAGCCTAAGGAGTCGCCTCGACTGAGGGACTCGGCGAGAAAGAGTTAGGAAACAAGGGCCCAGAACCTTAGTCGTTTCCGTGAAAAAGCCAAGAGGAGTCGCCTTGACTGAGGGACTCGGCGAGTATTTAAAGAAACAACGGGGCACTGACCCTAAATGTTTCTGAGAACGAAAAAGCCTAAGGAGTCGCCTTGACTGAAGGACTCGGCGAGAAAGAGTTAGGAAACAAGGGCCTAGACCCTTAGTCGTTTCTGTGAAAAAGCCAAGAGGAGTAGCCTCGACTGAGGGACTCGGCGAGTATTTAAAGAAACTACGGGGCACTGACCCTAAACGTTTCTGAGAAAGAATAAGTCTAAGGAGTCGCCTTGACTGAGGTACTCGGCGAGAAAGAGTTAGGAAACAAGGGCCCAGACCCTTAGTCGTTTCCGTGAAAAAGCCAAGAGGAGTCGCCTCGACTGAGGGACTCGACGAGTATTTAAAGAAACAGCGGGGCACTGACCCTAAACGTTTCTGAGAAAGAAAAAGCCTAAGGAGTCGCCTCGACTGAGGGACTCGGCGCGAAAGAGTTAGGAAACAAGGGCCCAGACCCTTAGTCGTTTCCGTGAATAAAAGCCAAGAGGAGTCGCCTCGACAGAGGGACTCGGCGAGTATTTAAAGAAACAACGGGGCACTGACCCTAAACGTTTCTGAGAATGAAAAGCCTAAGGAGTCGCCTCGACTGAGGGACTCGACGAGAAAGAGTTAGGAAACAAGGGCCCAGACCCTTAGTCGTTTCCGTGAAAAAGCAAGAGGAGTCGCCTAACTGAGGACTCGCGAGTATTTAAAGATACAACGGGCACTGACCTAAACGTTTCTGAGAATGAAAAGCCTAAGGAGTCGCCTTGACTGAAGGACTCGCGAGAAAGAGTTAGGAAACAAGCGCCAGACCCTTAGTCGTTTCCGTGAAAAAGCCAAGAGGAGTCGCCTCGACTGAGGGACTCGGCGAGTATTTAAAGAATCAACGGGGCACTGACCCTAAACGTTTCTGAGAAAGAAAAAGCCTAAGGAGTCGCCTCGACTGAGGACTCGGCGAGAAAGAGTTTGGAAACAAGGGCCCAGACCCTTAGTCGTTTCCGTGAAAAAAGCCAAGAGGAGTCGCCTCGACTGAGGGACTCGGCGAGTATTTAAAGAACAACGGGGCACTGATCCTAAACGTTTCTGAGAAAGAAAAAGCCTAAGGAGTCGCCTCGACTGAAGGGACTCGGCGAGAAACAGTTAGGAAACAAGGCCCAGACCCTTAGTCGTTTCCGTGAAAAAGCCAAGAGGAGTCGCCTCGACTGAGGGACTCGGCGAAGTATTTAAAGAAACTCAACGGGGCACTGACCCTAAACGTTTCTGAGAAAGAAAAAGCCTAAGGAGTCGCTCTTGACTGAGGGACTCGGCGAGAAAGAGTTAGGAAACAAAGGGCCCAGACCCTTAGTCGTTTCCGTGAAAAAAGCCAAGAGGAGTCGCCTCGACTGAGGGACTCGGCGAGTATTTAAAGAAACAACGGCGCACTGATCCTAAAACGTTTCTGAGAAAGAAAAAGCCTAAGGAGTCGCCTCGACTGAGGGACTCGGCGAGAAACAGTTAGGAAACAAGGGCCAGACCTTAGTCGTTCCGTGAAAAAGCCAAGAGGAGTCGCCTCGACTGAGGGATCGGCGAATATTTAAAGAAACACGGGGCACTGACCCTAAACGTTTCTGAGAAGAAAAAGCCTAAGGAGTCGTCTTGACTGAGGATCGGGAGAAAGAGTAGGAACAAGGCAGACCTTAGTCGTTCCGTGAAAAGCCAGAGGAGTCGCCTCGACTGAGGGAGTCGGCGAGTATTTAAAGAAACAACGGCGCACTGACCCTAAACGTTTCTGAGAAAGAAAAAGCCTAAGGAGTCGCCTCGACTGAGGGACTCGGCGAGAAAGAGTTAGGAAACAAGGGCCCAGACCCTTAGTCGTTTCCGTGAAAAAGCCAAGAGGAGTCGCCTCGACTGAGGGATTCGGCGAGTATTTAAAGAAACAACGGGGCACTGACCCTAAACGTTTCTGAGAAAGAAAAAGCCTAAGGTGTCGCCTTGACTGAAGGACTCAGCGAGAAAGTGTTAGGAAACAAGGGCCCAGACCCTTTGTCGTTTCCGTGGAAAAGCCATGAGGAGTCGCCTCGACTTAGGGACTCGGCGAGCAATTAATGAAACAAGGTTAAAGAAAAGCGTCGAGCCCAAGATAATACGAAAAGGAAGAGAAAATGGGAATTTTATTAAAATTTAAAAAAGGCCCGAGAAGGAGGCCAGCCTTTACAAAAAGGGACTATCCTAAAAGAATAGCCCTAAACTACTGGGGAGGGGGTGTCGACATCAATCCCTTCAACTTGAGCCCCTGTCGTTGGTCCAGCCAGGGGAACAGAAGAAGGGTCCTCAGCCTGAAGAGCACACTCGGTGAGCTCAGGAGGTGTTGCTGAAGGAAGAGTCGCCGAATCTGCGGCTGCCAGAAGAGCTGCCGGGTCAACAGTCGCCGACGGTCCTTCAGTCGCCGGAAGAGCATCTATCACGGGCTTGAGGCCCCAGCCCTCGGGAGTGAAAGAGGAGTCGCGGACCAGCATGGTAGAGTGGATCTCTGTCTGCGCCTCGCGAAAGCCAAGGCGATAGTCACGCTCGCCCAAGTCCAGGAGGAACTCGTCACCATCCGGCGTCGACAGCCACTCCTTGGCGATTTCCTTTTGGCGAGCCTCTATCGCCGCCTTCACATCCGCCTCGAAGGCGGCCGACTTCTTGTACGCCTCAACGGAGGTCGCAGCGATCGTCGCCACCTTGTCCCGCTCCTCCTCCCACTGCCGGGTGACCCTCAGCATCTCGGACTTGTGCACTTCCACCACTTTGAGGTGCTTCGCCTGCTCTTCAAGAAAGGCCTCCTCTGTCTGGCGTAACTTGAGGGCCATAGACCGCGTCTCGGTCGTGTAGTTCTGCAGCCACTTGCTCATCTCCATCTGGAAGGTGAGGTTCTGCGAAACGGCCACGAGTCAGATAATAAAAGGAAGGAACGAATGAGAGGAATTAAGTCGAGAACACTTACGCGGTACGACTGGCGCAGCGAGGCCTCGACGATATACTCATCCCCCAGAGCATGAGTCGTCGCCACGTCCTTAGGCAAAAGGACGTTGGTACACCACTTGCGGATGGAGGAGGCGCCCATCCAGATTTGGGCATCCTCTTCTACCTCGTGGCACAGCCGGATCCTTTTCGGAGTCGGCCCACCAGTTTGACCGGCCCGACGCTTAGAGCCTGGACTCTCTGTCTGAGGAGGAGGCGGCTGCCGAGTGGGCGACACAACTGGCGACGGAGTCAAATCCACCACATTACGAGGTGGTGGGGAAGTCGACCTTGGGGCCGGAGACCGTTGGGAGGAAGAGGCAGCAGCAGTGCCGGAAGTGCGCTGGGACAACCGACGCCTCATCTTTTCGGCTCTGTCCGTCATCTCTGGAGTCGGTTCAGCGGCCTCGTCGGAGCTGGAGGAGTCGGAGTCGTATGGACCTGCGAAAGGAGGGAAAATCATAAGTATTCCGAGTCGGAATGTGACATAATAAAAAGAAGAGGAACGAGAGGTGACGAAGACTACCTACGGTGGCCGCACCCTCCGGCAGCAAGCCACGCTAAGCCATGGCCCGGACTCGGGACCAGTACTTGACGGAGTACGGCCCAAAGCCCTTCAAGAACTCGCCGCCCAGGACCGCATCATCGGAAGGGACGGCACGCCGAGAGCAAGGCTTGAATAGAGCGGCCGGCCACAAGGTCGGAAAGGTGAAGGAAGAGAAAGCAGGGCGAACGAAGAAGTAGAGGAGCTTCCAGTCCTTAATGGAATCGGACAACCCCTCGAAAAGCTGTCGCCCCGGGCGAGCGGCAACTTGAACAAAGCCCGGCGAGTGCGAGCCGACCTTGTTCACGGTGAAAAGATACCGGAACATGTCTAAATCCGGCTCGCACAACCACCAGTGGCAGAGGTTGACGAAGCAGGTGAGGAGTCGGTGAGAATTGGGCACTAATTGGCAACCGAGTGCAGGTGAATGCTGACACAACCCTCGGGGGGGTCGTAAATTTGCCGGCCTTCCGGGGCGAGGACTACGGCTGAAGGCCCAAGAAGGTATTGGGCCATTTCCAGGTCCACCGCATTAACAATGGACGGTGGCTCGGAAGGACGGACGATGGAATCAAACTTGCCTCGTGGTCGTCCAATGCCACCCGGCAGAGCCGCCACCGTCGTTAAAGGAGCAGGGCTAAGCGGAGTAACCGCCCTCGGAGAAGAGGGGGTCGGAGGAAGAGAAGACGTCGTTGGAACGTCCGCCGAAAGTTCCATACGACGAAGAGAAGACGTCGATGGAACGTCCGCCGGAAGTTCCATACGACGACGAGGAGAAGAAGAAGACGAAGAAGGAGAAGAAGATGAGGGGGAGGTCGCCACCGGGTTATCGACCGAGTAACAACGGGAAGAAGAAGAATGTGAAGAGGAAGACATTACCTAAGTTAGGTGGGAGATCGGAGGAAACGCAGAATGGCCGGAGAAGCTCGAGTTGAGAGTGAAGAGAAAGACTGGAGAAGAGAGTGGAAAAGAGACGAAATGGCTATTTAAAGGGGGAGGAATTTCAAAGGACGGCCATGTGTCACCTTCTTGTTGGAGGAAGTGGAGGTGACGGGATGTGAAGAGACACCGCATTTAATGCCTCAAAAGGCGGGGCGACGGTTTAGGCCTAGGGTTAGCTTGCAGACGGCGCGTCTGCCCTAGGCTAGGGTCGGGCGTCGGTGACCTGGCCTGCTAAGCCGGAAGCCCATCGTAGGCCATGGCCTCTGGGCCCACGAGGTATGAGCTAGAAACTTCTAGAATGACCCGGTAGGACCCGGCCCATCAGATGATATCAGCCAAGTTCACGAAGAGACTCCGGTCGCCAGGTCGGCGAGCAGACTCGGCGACTCTCTCGCCAAGGGGGTCTCGCCGTAGCATCAGTCCCGTAGACCAAAGGTCGGGCGACAAAATAATAAGAAAATGTAGGGTCGGACAGAAAAGAACACAGTTTATTGAATTAGCACGAAGATTACAAGGCCCAGAGCTCGGCCGATGCAAATTACAAGAGAAAAACGGGTCAAGGCTTGGCTTCTTTCTCTGTCGACGGGCGAGCAGTCGGGGGGCCTTCCAGGAGATACTGAGAGCGGAAAGGCAGAGGACTCGGCTCAGGCTCAGGCATTTCGTCCAGATACACGGCGGGCTTCCCGTCATCGATCATTTGCAGGGGCCTCTCCAGAGCGCTCGGCGACATGGCAACACCAAAGAGGGGAGGAGCCTCCCACTTCTCTTCCACCACTGGTTCTGGATCCTCCACCACCGGCTCCATCTCCACCACAGGCTCCATCTCCACGTCGATAGGCTCCCTACACATCAGGTCCAGCATGTCTGGAGGCACCACAATGGGGTCTAAAGCCGAGTCGCCTACCAAACGACCTCCGTTAGCCAACCTCTTCTGCCTTAACTGCTCCAGTCGAGCATACTCCTTGTTACGAATGGACCAGCGGCGATCACCATCCCTGTAACTCATAGCGTCGTGCCTTCGCGAAGTGGAGAGTGTTGAGATTTGCATCAACTGTGAGGGGCCTTTATATAGCCCAGTGAAGGCGAATATCTAGGCGATAATCACGGAGGAGATTATAACTGACATAACTGAGCCGGATTAGACGGATGACGCGAATCTCGGTCAGAGATTAGTTCCATCAAATCCGCCCGGGAAGAGCAAGATTCGCACGCCAACGCAGAGAAGATTGGATTCGCCCGAGATACGGGGAATCTTGCAGGTGTCAGACTGAAAAGAATCTGATGACGTGACCGACTCCTTGACCAGTCATCCAGATGGGTACGCAACAAAATACGACAAAACATAAAGCAAGGCGAAAATAGCGTTTTTTTATTATTATTATTATAGAAAAGGAGGGTACAAGTAGCAAGGAGCTTATTACAATAAGGAATATGAAAATGCTCCTAAAAAAGATCCCTCCGAACTACGGCCGACCCCGGTACATATGATCACTCGCCGGGCGAGGAGGAGTCGCCCCCAAAGAATCCCCCCGATCGTCCAGGTGGGGATGGACAGAACGGGTCCCAGAATGCTGGCATGAGTGGTGGCGCAATTGGCTCCTCATCATCCGGATACGCCTCCAGGTAGCGGGCGTAGTCCTCATCATTCATCAGGCCCGTAACCGGCCCGTCCAGGTCGTCCAGCGGAATTGAGAAGGTCATTCTGAAAGTAAGTTGCTCTGGAACCGCCACCTCAACAAAGGACCCATCTTGAGAAGTCACTCGGTCAGTTGTGGGAGTAGGCGGATGGCGTGAAGACGGAGCGACCTCGCGTCGAGGAGGAGTCGGCGGCTGAGAAGCTGAAGACGTAGCGCCGGCAGGAGACCTCTGAGAGGCCGGGCGAGGAGTCTTCTTTTTGTGTTCCCTTTCAGGCCGAGTCCGCTTGGAAGGCAGCGGACGCCAAGGAGACCCAAAGTCAATTCGTTTTCCTTTCAGAGGAGAACGACCCATGATGGACTTGTGAGGGTAGGAGAGAAGGAGGGAGGCCATTTATAGGTTCCAAGTTTAGACAGAAGAATCCAAACGGCCCCGCGAGATCCGGAGAGAATGGCTGAGGATCCGGACGTTACAAAAGGCTATTCAAGGCGTGGATGCGATGATTGAAGGAGATGGACTGCTGCTACTTTTCCAAACCCAGGCTAGCGTACCGGGTATGGAAAAGTGAGGGACTAGTTGATGGGGTAAGGACCCCGGCCCAGGAAATAGGGGCCCAAAGGAAATGGTTCGAAGAAGTGGGCCAGCGTCCCAAGAGCCCAAAGAGGAGCCCGGTGGGAGCTTAGGCTGAGACGAGGAGTCGACCAAGGCCCAAGCCCAGGGAAAGACTCGGTCCAAGGAGCCGTTGAGAGCATTGAAGAGGCTCGTTTAAAAGGGAGTCGTTAGGAAATTGAAAGCAGGACCCGGTGAGGCTGTTACAAGCCTAGAAGAGCCGTTGGTCGGCCGAGTAATGGCGTCCAACGGCTCCATATCTTGATTAGTCTTGAAGTCAGCCATTAAGGGCCTTCAAGTCGGTAGAAGAGGAGCTGCTATATAAAGGCTCCTCCACTCTTGTAAAGGGACAGACGACTGAATACCCGGAGAGGGGAAAATACGAAAGAGATTCCGAGCGCTAGCATTATTTCCAGTATAGGCATACATTTTTACTGAAAGGTGTATCCTCCAGCTAAAAGGTTGTGTTGGACCTCCTTGGGCCCGAAAACCCAGAAACCATCAAAACCATAGGGTCATGTCAATCTCAATACTCATGAACTAGATAATGCAACTAGAGTATTTGATCAACTCACCTCATAAATTAAATCTAAATCATGGTACACAACTTTCATGCTCAAAGGTACTCAATAAACACTTAGGAAAATCATGAATCATGCTTGATTTGAAAAAGTGGACTTTATTCACAAATCACATAGGCACATTTCATACTAACGTCTCGTTACGAGCCCGAGTCTCCAAGACTCACGTGCCCACGAATCCCAATCCGAAACAACAAAGTGGCTAAGCCTCAAGGGCCCGACCCTCTCTAGAATGACTTGGCGGGGCTAGGTGGCGGAGCTTGAGGAGCCCCGCCAAGTCTCCGCCCTGAGTGGCGGATCCCCTCGTGGTCCGCCACTCGGTTCCGCAAGGAAATAGAGCTTACCAACGGATCCCTCTAGGGTCCGTTGGTAGGCTCCTCAAGGCCAAACAACAACACGAGGTAGTGAGCTCGAGAAACTATTGCATCAATGAGCAAAATTCCACTTCTAGGTCACAATACACCTCCAACACTTCACCAAACAATTATGAACAACAAGATATCAACACCAACTCACAATAAACACATAAACATGCATTCTTCAACATTTCTAAGCATTAAAGCACCAACAACACATCAAAATCATCAACAACAACACAAGACTAAAATAATACGTTTTGGGAGTCCATGGTTTATACCTTGAGCAATCTTGTTCTAGCAAACTCCATTCCTAAGCTCTTCTTCCACACCCTTCATCTTCCTTCTCCCAACCAAAGTATAGCAACCACTTCACCATTTCAACTCAAAAACACAACTCAAAACCACCCTCATAAATACATCATCTTAACAACTTAAACTAGAGGATGGAATAGGGAAAGGAAGAAGAAACTTACCAAGTGTTGAACCTAGGGTTTGGAGAAGAGAAGCTTAAAACATGGAGAAGAAGTGAGGGTTGATAGAGAGAGTCACGAGAGAGAGAGAGAGAGAGATAGAGTGATGTGCTGCTGATTTTTGGAGGAATGAACAAAGCATTCAACAAGGAGATAATATATAAGTGTAGCTAGGGTTTAAGGGTAAAATTATAAATATAATATTTTAGGGTAGAAGACATGGGTTAGGGATTTAAGATTAGAGGTATTTGGCTAATGAAATATTGTTGGGTTTATTTTGAAGTCAAGTTTGAGTCAAAACTAGTTTATCAGTTTCTCAGGTTCCTCTCAGATAGACTTTTGGGTCAAAATTTTGGAACATAAATATATCCCTTAAATAGAGCTTTTAAAACCATAAATAATTATATAAAATCATTTTGAAATAAAGAGTTTAAAATATTTTATTTTCTCGTTTGGTCAAAATCATCGTAGGAATAAAAATGAATTTTATTTTGAAACTTTATAAAATAGAAACTTTGAGGAAAATATTTTGGGTTGTCACAATACCGCCTAACAAAATTTAAGAATTTAGGAGGTATATAAAGTTTTCAATGAGAATACCAATCATTAAAAGCCATACCAGTTCCAAATAAGTTCCTAGTTGCCAACTTATAGCCATGCTTTACTGCATAAAAGCCACGGACATCTCCGCCAGCATCATTGATCCTCGAAAGCCAACGAGATAGGGATTCTTTGAATTAGCTCCACACCCCTGCTATAAAATAAATCATTAAGAAGATGCACATTCCAGTCTCCATTGACAGGATCAATCAAAGTAGGAAGCTGTAGCCCCCCTATGGTGATCAAATCAAGGAGTCAAGAGAAAAGGATTAGTAGCATTCGACAACCAGGGATCCCCCCATATACATGTATGTCTCCCATCGCCAATACGACAGTAATAACCTCTTTGAAGAATATCTTGCCCCGCCAATATAAACCCCCAATAGTAACTTGGATTAGCCCCAATTTTCGCCTCTAAAAATGAATAAGATGAGAAATGCCTGGTTTTGTATAACCTTGCAACAACCAAATTTGGGTGCATAAGGATCCTCCACCCTTGCTTGGCCAATAGAGCTTTGTTGAATTCATGCATACGCTTGAAACCAAGGCCACCAAAGTGTTTTGGTACGCACATCCGTGACCAAGAAAGCCAATGAATCCCCCTTTCGTTTTTGCTACCAGAGTTCTACCAGAATTTGTTCATGGTTTGTTCCAAGCTCTCACAGAATTTGCTCATGGTTTGTTCCAACCTCCAAGTCTCTGTTTTAGTTTGGTCTCAATATAGCCCAGAACTTCCTTCTTATTTCGTCCTATTCCCATTGGTAAGCCCAAATATTTGCCAATGTCAACAGAACTTTTCATACCAAAGACAATCGCAATAGAATTGCCAATTTCCTCATGAACATTCTTACTAAAAATTATACAAGATTTTCCATAGTTCACAACTTGACTAGACATGTGTTCATAGTCAGTTAAACAATGACGCACTTCTTGAGCCTCTTGAGTTGTGGCTTTGAAAAAAATCAAGCTATCATTTGCAAAAAAACAAGTGAGAAATCCCTGGGGCTCCCCTAGCAATTGAACATGCAGTGATACATTTATATCTGACAACCCTATTTAACAGAAAAGATAGTCCTTCAACACATAATATGAACAAGTAAGGAGAAAGAGGATCACCTTGATGCAACCCCCTAGATGGGATAATAAGATCTGAGATATCCCCATTAACCACCACTCGGTACCTAACAGTAGATACGCACATCATAATTAAATCAATCCAGCCAGCTGTAAAACCCATACGTTCCATGACCTCCCTCAAATAATGCCACTCCATATGGTCATATGCCTTCACCATGTCCAATTTAAGGGCACTCCAACCACAATTCTCGTTTTGTTTGCGCTTAAGAAAATGCAATACCTCGGAGGCTATGAGCACGTTATCAGTAATTAACCAACCAGGAATAAAAGCACTTTGGGTATCCGAGATGATATCAGAAAGAACTTCTTTTAGCTGGTTTGCTAGCATTTTTGCTAGTATCTTATAGGCCACATTGCATAACGCAATTGGCCTAAGGTCCCCCATGTGACACCCCGTAAATCCAAACTCTAGTCAAGGATTAATTAGAGAATTAATCCTAGTCTCCTTGTTAATTATTCCTAAAAATCCTAAAAATTCAATAGTCGAAGGACTAGAATTTGACTAGTCAATCAAGGTCAAACGGTTGTACCTTATGCTTATTGGGTTGTTCCCTTGTTTCCATATTCTTCCAACTTAAGTAAGGGCAAAGGTGTCTTTCTACCTAAAGTTTGTGCTTCAAGCTAACCTAGCAACATCTCTTCATTTCATCCACCAACAATCTAAACACAAAATCTCTAACTTCTTTCTAAGGATTTGGTAGCTTCTTCTCCAAGCTAAAATTGGGCAACCTAAATCTTGCAAGTTGTCTTCCAAGATTCCTACTTTCCTAATCTTGAGCATAGGGGAGGGTAAGATCCTTGATCTTTTGGTGTTTTTAACCTCCTTTGAGATGTCTTTTCTAAAAATAGAATCTTTTTTATCTTTTGGTTTGTTTATGAAGTTGGTGTGGAAGAAGAGCTTTAAGATAAGCTTTCTAAGGGTGAGAAAGTGAAGTTTTAGGCTACAAAGGTAACCCATGCTTTACAAAACCTATATTCTTACTTATATGATGATTTCTTGGCTTCTACATGTGATTCTTGTGTTGAAATGTGAGATTTGATGCATTGTCTTGTGGTAATGCATGTTTAGAGCTTGTTCTTAGGGTTCTTGTATGCCATTGCTTGGCTATTTCTTGGGTTCAAGTCATATTGTTGTATTGTGTGAGATTTTGGGTGTTTTGGACTTGAATTTGGACTTGTTGTTGAAAATCCCCGAAGGGATCATTTTTGGAGTACAGGTGTACCCGCGGGCGGAACGGCGGGCAGAGGCCTACTTGCCGCCCCACCCGCAGGGAATTTGGTTCTCGTAGGTTGTGTACCCGCGGGTGGAGATCCACCCATGGCCCCACCCGCGGGGAACATTGTTGGCAATGTGCGAGGATTTGTTCCCCGTGATTCTTTTGACTCAGTATTGATGTTTTGACCTCCCGATGTTGTTTTATTGGGCTATTTGTGAGTCTTCTTGATATTTCGTATGTCTAGAACGGTATGTTAGGAATCCATGTAGGATTTAGTGTCTTGAATCGTGCTAAGGGTCCAACCTTGTGATTTATTGGACTAATGATGAGTCTTGTATGTTCTATAGAACTACTTTTGTTTACCCGTTTGATAAGCATGCTAGTTTGATGTTGAAATGCTAGTGTGTGCGGTTTGTTCTTTCCTTTTGAGATTGGCAACTTGTGTTGACCATCGCTTGGTGTCAGATTGTGATCCTTCGTTGTTGAGTATGTTTTCATATCTTTGTTGTGATCCATTGATTGATTACTATGATATGAACGTATGTAATCATTGTACCCTTTGATTGATACTTGATTAAGGTTATTGTGGAACCTTAGTCCTCTTGGTCATAATGATGACTTGTGAGACTATGATTTACATGTTGGTGGTTGTTACCTGAGCAAAGGCTCATATGTTGGTGGTTGTGTGATATGAATCGAACCCTCGTGTACTGATATGTTGGTGGAAATGTTGGTGGTTGTTGGTGGGGGGAACGACGGTTCCCGGAGGCTTAAGGTTGGACTCAAAAGTACAGGGGTTGTGACACCCCGAAATCCAAATTCAATTAAGGGACTAATTGAGTAATTAATCCTATTTCAATTTGTAATTTAATTCCATAAATTCCTGAAATTTAATAGTTAGGGACTAGTAATCGACTAGTCAACCCCAAAGTCAAAGTTGTACATTGAGCTTTGTAAGGAGTTGCCTTGTTCCTTACACTTCCTTATGTTAGTAAGGGTATTCTTGACCTTTCACTTGTTGTTGGTATTGTAACCTAACCTAGTAGACCACCTTCATTCTCTCCTTACACTTTTCTAAAAATCTAGCTCCACCTTCTCTCTAAAAATGTGAGTAGCTTTTCTTCCAAGCCAAGTTGAAGTTTTGCCAAAACTTCAAGAGTTGCTTCGAAGATTCAACCTTTCATAGATTTGGGCATCTAGGAGGGTAAGATCTAAGTTCATCTTGTGTTTTTGGTTTTATCTAAGGTGTCTTTTCTTAAAGATAGGATCTTTATGATCTTTTGGTATGTTCTTGAAGTGGGTTTGGAAGGTGAGCCTTGAGAGGAGCTTGTTGAGGTGTAAAGTGAAGTCTTTAGTCTACAAGAGGTAACCCATGCTCTACAAAACCTTTTTGCTTACCTATATGTGATTTCTTGGATTCTACATGTGTTTTGCTATGAAATGTGAGTGTTGATGCATGATCTTGAGAAAATGCATATTTAGAGATTATGTTTAGGGTTCATTTGTGCCATTGCTTGGCATTTCCTTTGATTCAAGTCATTTTGTTGTATTTGGTGAGATTTGGCATGTTTTGGACTTGAATTTGAGTTTGGAGATGAAAATCCACGAAGTGTTTTGTTGTGGTACAGGGGTGTACCCGCGGACGGAACGGCGGGTAGGGATCCAACCCGCCGCCCACCCGCGGTGTACACAGGTTGGGCAGCCTGTACCCGCGGGCGAAACCGCGGATAGAGGCCTACCCGTGGGTACGTATTGTGGTGATGGCGGGGATTTGTTCCCCGTGATTCTTTTGACTCGGTATTTGGTCTTTGGACTTCCCGATGTTCTTTTGTGGAACTATTTGAGTGTCTTCTTGATGTTTCATATGTCTAGAACTATATGGTAGGAATCCATGTAGGTTTTGGTGTCTTGAATCGTGCTAAGTATTCAACATTGTGTTTCATTGAACCGTGATGAGTCTTGTGTGTTCTTCGGAACTACCTTTTATTTACCCGTTTGATGAGCATGCTAGTTCTGTGTTTAAATGCTAGCGTGTGTGTTGTTTGTACCTTCCTATTGGTTGATGATAACTTGTGTTATTCATCATTGTTGGTGTTGGGCTATGACCCATTCCATGATTGAGTATGGTTTCATATCTTCGTTGTGATCCGTGGATTGATTCCTGTTGTGGTGTGATGTGTGCGTGGCTTTACCTAGATTGCACGATTAGTGGTATGGGACACTAGTCACCAAGGTATTGCAGCGGTCCTCGTGGTGGCCGTGACGTGATTATGGAGTTGTGACCTTTGTGTAAGGTTCATGTGATTCTTGGGTGGCATGTGTGCCGTGTGTGTGTACTATGAAATTGGTGGTCTCGTTGGTGGTCGTTGGTGGGGGACGACGGTCCCAGGAGGGAAAAGGTTGGACTTGGTTGTACAGGGGTCCTGGAGGTAATGGTTGGAAGAAGATACAAGGTTGGGGGTAGCCATAAGGTTGGAACCGGGCATAAGGAAGGCATATCAACTCGTGATGGGTGATGTCACGAGGGCTTGTGTAGCCGTTGTTGTGAGTTCGCTTCTTGTGACGTGTGTAGTCACAAGGGCATGTGTTGCCTAGGCATGTGTTGCCATCGGTTTTGTCTTTATCCTTTGTGGTTTGGGATGTGTTCCCATATCCTTGTTGAGAGTATTGAGTCTTGTGTTGACTATTGCTCTTGGTTTTGTACTTATATACTTATGTATTCCGTTTCGAAAATGGCTTTACAACTTATATCTTATCTATGTATGTTATTTCACATGTATTGGTGGGTTACCAGCATTATTCGATGACCGGGCGTCGTCCCATGTTTTATTGTGTTCTTTCAGGTGATGTCTAGACGAGTGCGCGGTCTAGTGCTTGCTAGTATAGCTTCTCCCTCTTTATTTTGTGGCATGTGTGCCAATTTAGATGTAGTACTTTGAGACTATGGGTTTAGATGTAAACATTGCAGATATTGTCGTAGCATTCATCCTTTTGGTAAACGTGGCTAACACCCCATGTTTCGGATTGTGTTTATCTAGTTATCCTTCAGTCTTCCGCTGTGTTTGTTGTTTAGCTCAGTTATCTGCATGTTTAAGGCTTTTAAATAGCTTGTTTTTAGGGGGTGTTACGGTTGGTATCAGAGCCTAGGTTTGAGCCTAGGAAGGAGTTAAGTCTAGACTTACTAAGTGGCTAAGTGTGGTTTGAGACCTTTAAGCGACCTTAAGAATCTAAGTGTTAGGCTTAGGACTCTAGGTTGCGCGGTGAGCTAAGTGTTGCTTTCTTTTCTTTGCTTGTTTGCTATCTTTCGGTAACCGTGTTGTTGTTGTAGAAGTTTGCGATGCCTCCTCATCCCCGAACTCGCACCCTGGAGACCCCATGTGACACCCCAAAAATCCACACTCCAATCCATGAATTAATTGAGTAATTAATTCTATTTCTTTTGAGGAATTGATTCCTAAAATCCTGATTTTTTTTAATACTCAAGGACTAGTATTTGACTAGTCAATCTTTAAGTTGTGTTGTACCTTGTGCTTTGAGAGGAGTTCCCTTGTTCCTTACACTTTCTAAGAGTTAGTAAGGGTATCCTTGTCTTTTCACCAAGAGTTAGTTTTGTAACCTAAACCTAGAAGACTTCTTCATTTTTCATCCCTTACAATTCCTAGAAAATATCTCTACCTTCTCTCTAGAAAAGAAGAATAGCTTGTTCTCCAAGCCTAGTGAGACCTTTGTCAAGATTCCAAGTTTTGCTTCCAAGATTCAATCTTTCCTCTATTTGGGCATCTAGAAGGGTAAGATCTAAGCTTGTCTAGTCTTTTTGGTTCCATCTTAGTTGTCTTTTTCTTAAAGGTAGGATCTTTATGATCTTTTGGTTTAATCTTGAAGTGGGTTTGGCTAGTGAGCTTAGTGGAGAGCTTGTTGTGGTGTAAGAGGAGTCTTTTGGTCTTCAAGAGGTAACCCATGCTCTACAAAACCTATTTTGCTTACCTATATATGATTTCTTGGCTTCTATTTGTGTTTTGCTATGAAATGTGAGAGTTTATGCATTTATCTTGTGATATTGCATATCTATAGCTTGTGTTTAGGGTTCCTTTGTGCCATTGCTTGGCATGTTCCTTGGTTCAAGTCATTTTGTTGTGTTTGGTGAGATTTGGACTTGAATTTGTGTTTGGAGGAGAAAATCCCTGAAGGGATTTGTTGTGGTACAGGGACGTACCCGCGGGCGGAACGGCGGGCGGGGCACCACCCGCCGGCCTACCCGCGAGGAACGTGTTGCCTTGTGGGTGTTGTACCCGCGGGCGGGACCACGGGTGGGGCACTACCCGTGGGTCCACCCGCGGGGAACACGGTGGAGTTGGTTCGGGATTTGTTCCCCGTGATTTGTTTGTCTCGGTGTTTGATCTTTTGGCTTCCCGTTGTTCTTTGTGGAACTATTTGAGCGTCTTCTTGATGTTTCGTAGGTCTAGAGCTTTATGGTAGGTATCCATGTAGGATCTTTGGTGTCTTGAATCGTGCTAAGTGTTCAACTTTGTGTTTCGTTGAATCGAGTGGTGTCTTGTGTGTTCCTCGGAACTATCTTGAGTTTCCCCGTTGTTAAGCATGCTAGTTCGTTGTCTTAATACTAGCGTGTGTGTTGTTCGTACCTTCCGTTTGGTTGATGATAACTTGTGTTATTCATCGTTGTTGTTGTTGGGCTGTGACCCGTTCCTTGTTGAGTGTGTTTCATACCTTCGTTGTAATCCGTTGCTTGACTTTCGTGTGAGTGGTAGTGCGTGTGTGGCTCTACCTGGATTGCACGATTAGTGGTATGGGACGCTAGTCACCAAGGTATTGCAGCGGTCCTCGTGGTGGCCGTGACGTGATTATGGAGTTGTGGCTGAGTCCACGTGATTGGGGGATAACATTGTGTTATCCGGGCATGTGTTGCCGTGATTGGTGGGTTTTCGTTGGTGGTTATAGGTGGGGGACGACGGTCCCGGCGGAATAAGGTTGGACTTGGCTGTACAGGGGATATCTGGAGGTAATGGTTGGCTTTGAAGGTATAAGGATGGGGGGTAGCCATAAGGTTGGAACAGGGCATAAGGAAGGCATATCAACTCGTGATGGGTGATGTCACGAGGGCTTGTGTAGCCGTTGTGGTGAGTTCTCTTCTCTCGTGACGTGTGTAGTCACAGAGGCTTGTGTTGTTTGGCATGTGTTGCCGTTGGGTGAGTCTTTATCCTTGTGTGTGGTTAACCTTTGTGGTTGGGATGTGTTCCCGGTGTTATCTTTGTGAGTGGTGAGTCTTGTGTTGTCTTCTGATCTTGGCTTTTGACTTATATATATGTATTCCGTTTCGAAAATGGTTTTTATATCTTATATCTACCTATTTATGATACTTAACGGTATTGGTGGGTTACCAGCATCTTTCGCTGACCGGGCGTCGCCCCGATGTTTATCTTTGTGTTCTTTCAGGTGTTGAGTAGTCGAGCGTGATGTCTAGAGCCGGTAGCTTAGCGCCTGTACCTTTAGATTGTGTTCTTGTGGCCTGCGTGCCAATGGTTTTAGACTGGTTGTAGTTTGATGTTTGGGATAGTGATACACTTGCAGATTGTTCGCCTTAGCGTTTACCGGGTGTGGTAGACGTGGCATAACACCCCTGTTTTGGATTTCTTTTATCCAGTTTCCGTTTTCTTCCGCTGTGCTAGTGTTTGTGTTAATCTGTATGTGTTAAGACTTGTTTTTAGGTCTTGTTTTTGGGGGGTGTTACAGTTGGTATCAGAGCCTAGGTTTTGAGCCTTGGTTTAGAGCCTAGGAAGAGTTGAGTCTAGACTTTCTAAGTGTTTAAGTGTGTTCTGAGACCTCTAAGCGACCTTAAGAAGCTAAGTGTTAGGCTTAGGACTCTAGGTTGCGCGGTGAGATGTGTGTTGCTTTCTATCTTGCTTGCTTGCTTGTTCTTTTGGTAACCTTGTTGTTGTAGCAGAAGTGCAATGCCTCCTCGTCCTCGCGCTCGCTCCCCAGAGACCCCGACCAACGAGCAGCTCGCCCAGAATCTCCATCAGTTGACGCAGACGATGCAGACTCTCAGTGAAGCTCTGTTGAACAACAATCAAGCTGCGCCGCCTCCGCCTCTGGTTGGGCACCGCGATGTGGGTCGTTTAGTGTCAGGGCATCGGCCGCCTTCCTTTGCTGGTGAAGAAGACCCTGTAGTCCTTGAAGAGTGGCTACAGGTGTTTGATAAGATTTTTACCGTCGTGGGCTGTCCCGAAGAGAGGAGAGTAGAACTGGCAACGTTCTACTTCTGCCAAGAAGCTGATCTGTGGTGGGTTCACGAGAGTCCGACCTTTCTTGAAGAGCCTGGGTTTGATTGGACCGCGCTCAAGGACAGGATGCGCGAAAGGTTCTACCCAGCGCATGTGCGAGCCACCATGTTTGATGAGTTCCTTCATCTGCAGCAAGGACCCCTATCTGTGGTGGAGTACCACAAGAAGTTCCTAGAGCTGGCGCGCTTCGCGAGGGTGTTGGTGCCTACAGAGCTTGCCAACGTTGAGCGTTTCGTTGCCGGTCTGAATTATGAGGCACGAAAAGCGTTGACAGTGAGTAGGCCTAGTTCTCTCAAGGATGCGTATCTGTGTGCCGCGGATCTGTTTCGTGTTCAGCAGCTTCAGAACAGTTCGCTTGAGTTGGCTAGGAAGAGAGTTGAGAGTGGTGGTTCTTTTGCTTTCAAGAAGCCCCGACCGAGTTTTCCGGCTAAAGTTGTGTCATCTTCTTCTCAAGGACCAGTTAGGATGGAGCCTTCGGTTCAAGCTAAGTCGGTTGGTTGTCGCAAGTGTGGGAAGGTGTATCTGGGCCAAGTTTGCTATGGCCAGGCGTTTAAGTGTTTTCGCTGTGGGGTTGTTGGTCATAGAGTTGCGGAGTGTCCTCAGCTTGTCGGTCAGAGAGCGTTGCCGCCACCCCCGGGAGCCGGAGGAGCACCAGGAGGGAGTTCGAGTCGCGGAGCTGTTGGAGCTAGGCCACCTGGGAGAGTTTTCGTGATGGCGTGTTCGCAGGCGGAGTCGGAGGGTCTGGTGGAGGAGGAGTTAGCAGGTAACCCTTGTTTTTGAGCCTATCCTTGTGTCCCCGAGAGCGTTGTGTTATTTGTTGCCTTGGGTGTTATCTTGTGTTTCGTAGTTGTCTTTGTTTGGCAATCCTTGGCATGCTTTCCTTGTTAGTTTTTCGTTGGATGCTTAGTATAGACTCTTTTCTTGCTAAGTGTTCTCTTTAGTTGGTATCTTGTTTGTGGTAGCCATCTATCCTTGAGTGATCTTGTGCTTAGCCCAATTCTTTCACCTTTGGACTTGGTTGTTCTTACAACAATTCCTTGAGTTTTCCCTAAATTTTCCAAGTATTCTTTGATTTGGAAAAATAGCAAATCAAAATCTTTCCTTGTGTAGCCTAAAAGTTAAACCTAATGTTTCTTTGTAACCTTTGAGTTTTAAACCTTAGCCAATTTCTTTTCTACCTAACCTCTAAACCACTTAAGCCAATTATCTTTCTTAGAACCTAACCCATTTTAATTCCTTTTAAACCTTAAATTCCCACTTTGTTCAAAATCCCCAAATTTAATCATCTTTTTTCCCAATCTCACCCAAATCCCTAATTTCTCTTCCCAAATTCTCTTCTTCTTTTTCATTCTCCCTACCCGTGAGCTACCCGAAGCCATCCCACCTTCCCCCCACCTACCTGCCCGTCGCACCACCGTCTCGCCACCGCCGGAGCCTCGCCGTCCCGTCGCCGAGAGCAGCCGCGAGAGAGAGAGAGAGAGAGAGAGAGTGCAGCGAGAGAGAGAGGCAGCGTGAGTGTGAAGAAGGAAGGTTGTGGGCTTTGTTTGTTGAGCTTTGGATCATCTTTCACCATGCCTAGAAGGTCAAGCTTAGCTAGGAAAACGGAATGGGTGGATGCCCACTACCTTGTGCTTGAAGGTAAAGCTTTTGATCTGGAATCTTTTTCAAGTTCCTTGTTGGATTTGCTTAAGTTTCAAGGTTTGTTGGATGGGTTTCTCGCCATAAGGGCCGAGACTTACCCGAGTTTGGTGAAGGAGTTTCACCGTCACATGGTTGTGACGAAGGAAGGTGAAAGGCTTGAGATCACCTCTAAGGTGAGAGGTGTGAAGGTTGTGTTGTCTGAGAAGAGGTTAGCTCAGTTGTTGAGTTTGTCTGCTACCGGAGTGGCTCAGTACAGTGGTCATTCTTGGATTAGTACGGATACCATGGGGTTCCGTGACTATTTGAGTTATCTGTTTGGCCGTACGAGTGGTTTCACTCAAGCTTCGAGGCTGGAAAAGAAGTGGTTGTCTGCGGAACAAAGGATCTTGGTGATGTTGGTGTCTGATTGTTTGTTGCCTAACAACAACAAGAGCAGTTTGTTGGGTAAGTTGGAATATACCTTTGCTTTCTGTCTGAAGAATATGGTTAAGTTCAACCTGCCTGCTTTGATGATGCAACACATGGTGTTTTGCCGGGATCACAACCGGAAGAGTTTGCCGTATGGCATGGTGCTAAGTTGGATTTTGGTTAAGAAAGGTGTTAGTGTGGATGGTTGTCTCCCGAAGGCTGTGGGAAAGATGGTGTTGGATACCGCCAATCTCCGGAGTTGTAATCTTTTTCAGTTGGATAGTGGTGAGTACATCACGCTTGAAGAGGTTGCTAGGAAAACACCTGTTGAGAGAGCAGAGTTAGCTGCTGGGCTTGGGATCCATGCTAGGAAGTTGAGCCTTGCAGTCCAGAGTCTGGGTGGTGACGAAGAAGTTGAGGAGGAAGCAGATCAGGAAGAAGAAGAAGGAGCACCGGAGACCGCTGAAGTTGAAGTAAGTGAATCAGACAGTGAGGAAAGTCGGAGAAGGAAAGAAGTTCGCACCAAGAGAGAGCAGGATGTTGTCTCTTTGCTTCGTCAGCAGAACAGTTTGATCGCCGAGGGTTTTGCGTTTGTGAGGTCGCAGTTTGCCGCAGTGCATCAGAGGCTGGATCGGTTTGAAGCTAGTTCTAGTCACAGAGATGAAGCCGAAGAAGAAGAGTCTGAAGAGGCCGAAGAGTCGGAGAATGAGGAGTTCTAGTGGTGTTGTGGTAACCCCGTTCGCTTCTTTCTTGTTGTTTCTTAGCTGTTGTAGCTTGGTGTTAGGTTGTTGTGTGCTTTGTGTGCTTGCTTGTCTTGTTTATTGCCTTGTTGTTTAGCTAGTTTGTTAGTTGGTGTTTGGGTTAGTTGTTGAGTTCTTGGTTGCTGTCTAGAAGTTGGTTGTTGTGTTGAGGTTAGAGTTCTTGATGCTCAATCTATCCGTTTGTTGACCTCTTGCCCATCCTTGGATTCGTAATGTTTTCTTCTTTGCTTTGGAACCTTGTGAGAACTTTTGGAGTTTTTGACCAAAAGGGATATTCTTGAAATTTCTTGTCACAATTTTGTTTCCTTGTTACCTTTCGTTCTTAATTCGTTGTACCCAAGTTTCGGGGACGAAACTTCTTTGAAGGGGGAGAGGATGTGACACCCCAAAAATCCACACTCCAATCCATGAATTAATTGAGTAATTAATTCTTTTTCTTTTGAGGAATTGATTCCTAAAATCCTGATTTTTTTTTATACTCAATGACTAGTATTTGACTAGCCAATCTTTAAGTTGTGTTGTACCTTGTGCTTTGAGAGGAGTTCCCTTGTTCCTTACACTTTCTAAGAGTTAGTAAGGGTATCCTTGTCTTTTCACCAAGAGTTAGTTTTGTTACCTAAACCTAGAAGACTTCTTCATTTTTCATCCCTTACAATTCCTAGAAAATATCTCTACCTTCTCTCTAGAAAAGAAGAGTAGCTTGTTCTCCAAGCCTAGTGAGACCTTTGTCAAGATTTCAAGTTTTGCTTCCAAGATTCAATCTTTCACCTATTTGGGCATCTAGAAGGTTAAGATCTAAGCTTGTCTAGTCTTTTTGGTTCCATCTTAGTTGTCTTTTCTTAAAGGTAGGATCTTTATGATCTTTTGGTTTGATCTTGAAGTGGGTTTGGCTAGTGAGCTTAGTGGAGAGCTTGTTGTGGTGTAAGAGGAGTCTTTTGGTCTTCAAGAGATAACCCATGCTCTACAAAACCTATTTTGCTTACCTATATATGATTTCTTGGCTTCTATTTGTGTTTTGCTATGAAATGTGAGAGTTTATGCATTTATCTTGTGATATTGCGTATCTAGAGCTTGTGTTTAGGGTTCCTTTGTGCCATTGCTTGGCATGTTCCTTGGTTCAAGTCATTTTGTTGTGTTTGGTGAGATTTGGTGTGTTTTGGACTTGAATTTGTGTTTGGGGGAGAAAATCCCTGAAGGGATTTGTTGTGGTACAGGGACGTACCCGCGGGCGGAACGGCGGGCGGGGCACCACCCGCCGGCCTACCCGCGGGGAACGTGTTGCCTTGTGGGTGTTGTACCCGCGGGCGGGACCACGGGTGGGGCAGTACCGTGGGTCCACCCGCGGGGAACACGGTGGAGTTGGTTCGGGATTTGTTCCCCGTGATTTATTTGTCTCGGTGTTTGATCTTTTGGCTTCCCGTTGTTCTTTGTGGAACTATTTCAGCGTCTTCATGATGTCTCGTAGGTCTAGAGCTTTATGGTAGGTATCCATGTAGGATCTTTGGTGTCTTGAATCATGCTAAGTGTTCAACTTTGTGTTTCGTTGAACAGAGTGGTGTCTTGTGTGTTCCTCGGAATTATCTTGAGTTTCCCCGTTGTTAAGCATGCTAGTTCGTTGTCTTAATACTAGCGTGTGTGTTGTTCGTACCTTCCGTTTGGTTGATGATAACTTGTGTTATTCATCGTTGTTGTTGTTGGGCTGTGACCCGTTCCTTGATCGAGTGTGTTTCATACCTTCGTTGTAATCCGTTGCTTGACTTTCGTGTGAGTGGTGGTGCGTGTGTGGCTCTACCTGGATTGCACGATTAGTGGTATGGGACGCTAGTCACCAAGGTATTGCAGCGGTCCTCGTGGTGGCCGTGACGTGATTATGGAGTTGTGGCTGAGTCCACGTGATTGGGGGATAACATTGTGTTATCCGGGCATGTGTTGCCGTGATTGGTGGGTTTTCGTTGGTGGTTATAGGTGGGGGACGACGGTCCCGGCAGAATAAGGTTGGACTTGGCTGTACAGGGGATTTCTGGAGGTAATGGTTGGCTTTGAAGGTACAAGGATGGGGGTAGCCATAAGGTTGGAACAGGGCATAAGGAAGGCATATCAACTCGTGATGTGTGATGTCACGAGGGCTTGTGTAGCCGTTGTGGTGAGTTCTCTTCTCTCGTGACGTGTGTAGTCACGGAGGCTTGTGTTGTTTGGCATGTGTTGCCGTTGGGTGAGTCTTTATCCTTATGTGTGGTTAACCTTTGTGGTTGGGATGTGTTCCCGGTGTTATCTTTGTGAGTGGTGAGTCTTGTGTTGTCTTCTGATCTTGGATTTTGACTTATATATATGTATTCCGTTTCGAAAATGGTTTTTATATCTTATATCTACCTATTTATGATACTTAACGGTATTGGTGGGTTACCAGCATCTTTTGCTGACCGGGCGTCGCCCCGATGTTTATCTTTGTGTTCTTTCTGATGTTGAGTAGTCGAGCGCGATGTCTAGAGTCGGTAGCTTAGCGCCTGTACCTTTAGATTGTGTTCTTGTGGCCTGCGTGCCAATGATTTTAGACTGGTTGTAGTTTGATGTTTTGGGATAGTGATACACTTGCAGATTGTTCGCCTTAGCGTTTACCGGGTGTGGTAGACGTGGCATAACACCCCTGTTTTGGATTTCTTTTATCCAGTTTCTGTTTTCTTCCGATGTGCTAGTGTTTGTGTTAATCTGCAAGTGTTAAGACTTGTTTTTGGGGGGTGTTACATCTTCAATCCAAGACTGTATATCTTTTAAAGACTGTAACACCCTCATTTTTCAAAATCGAAATTTTCCTTAATTCTTTTATCTTAATTTACAATTTTACAAATATCATAGCGGAAACATTAACTAACCAAAAGATAAATGGGTGTTACCGCCACGCTAAGGTATTTCTCTATACCCAAACGCTAAGGCTAATAGCAACTAACTGGAACAGTTCAAGGTACGTACTAGTACAAGAAAACAACTAACAATTCAACTGACTAACTAATAAATGATATCTCTAGGTGGTTCGCTCATTCTCATGTCCAATGCTCATACAAGAGTTCCTGCAAAAATAATCAAAGAATAGAAAACAAAGAAACACACAAATTCAGCATTAAGCTTGTAAGATCTACTTCACCCCGTAAAACATTTTGCACATAGCATGTAACACATAGGAGCAGATAGTTTGCATCTAGAATGACCCCTTAAACATTTTTATTCTCATCAACAAACCAATAATCTTTAACTTTAACCATTTAAAATACATATTGAGGAAATCACACATCCAAATACAAAAATATCCATAACAACTTCTAGCAAAACGACTTAGGCATTGCCTATCCATAACTTCAAAACAGGATACTACACAAGTCTTAAGAATCAATTTCATTTATCCTCCATCTTTATAAAAATGATAACATTACTGATATTTCCCAAGAAAGCAAATTCTCAATATCTCAAATAAGAAACTGACAAAAATTTTCAGAAACTATGACCTGAATTGCAGAATTTCCTGAGAAAAATCGGTAACATATTTTTATATTTTGAAACATATATAATGAAGTTAAGTTCTTATTAAATCCCAAAACATAATATAATAGAGTACGGGGTGCTATGCCACACCTGGGCTAGAGAACCCAGGTGCACAGGCCAACTAACTAATATCCTCGATATTTTTTTTTTTTGGTGGGGTAAAGGGCCTAAGGCCCCAATATCCTCGATAATGTAAATACATAAGCATGGCACGCAGGCCGAAAGGGAAAACTATCTACTCTACGTTCCAAATCTCTAGCGCGCTCCAGTGTCTACTACTCTGTGCCTGAAAGCCAAATATATCTGTTCAACGAGAGATGCTGGTAACCCACTCCAACGCGTTGAAATACATTATAGATAGTTATATATACATATACGAAAACCATTTTGAAGCAGGAAGATATATACTTAGGAGACACTAGTTTTAAAACCAAGAATAGACTCGACAGATAGGGATAAGCACATTCAACAGTTATAATCAAGCATATAGAGATACAAGCATATATCCTATGGTCACAGATTCACTTCATCTCATTCATATCATCATCCCAATTCGTATCTCATCACACACAAGCACACTTTGGTGGCGCCACAGGACCAATCGCATTACCATACATGAGGGTCAGCGCATATAGCTCTGACACGGCCCCGCAGCACCCTGCCTCGTATCGCAATACGAAGGGTTCGATCGCAACCAATCGATGAACCGCAGCTCATCATAATGTTTGATCGCAACCAAACAGTGGACCGCAGCCCAAGAGTGATCATCTGACCGCAGCCAGGAATATGAACCGCAGCTCATGTAAAACGTTTGATCGCAACCAAACGGTGGACCGCAACCCAAGAGTGTAATTCTGACCGCAGCCAGCTTCTGAACCGCAGCTCAGGAATGACCAATTTGATCGCAACCAAATTGGGGTATCATGCACACATAACACATAGCAAGCACATGCAACCCATATTAACATATTGGGAAAGGGGAGAAAACGTATAATGAAACCTATGCGTGGTCATCCACATACTAGGAATAATCCTAAGGGGTTCATACTTCTTTCACCTAGGCCAACGGGATACCAATTCAACTAGCATGCGATATATATAAGACTCATTTATCCTACGAATGGTACCCGAAACATCAAACTAGACTTTAGGCACGATAAACGGAGTCCGTTGGGACACCACGAGGGTCGGGGAAACATCAAACGGGAAGCCGGAGTCCCGAAGTGGGCAATTTCCAGCGGGTAGCCGGTGGGTGGTGGACCACCCGCCGGCGTTAGGTCTCCGGGCAGCGGGTGCCCGGCGGGCAGTCGCCTGCCCGCTGCCGGCGACGTCTTTCTCGGGCAGCGGGTAGGTGGTGGGTCCCCCTACCCCCACCTACCCCCCACTGACTCTTCATCAAAATAAATGTCCCGGGATCCGTTGTGGAACCCGAAACCATGCTTAGACACTTTTAAACGCAATTGATGACACCACGTATACAATTAACGGATCAAAAGCAAGAATCATATAGCACATATTATATCATGACTTCTAAACATAATCAACACCCGAACATGCGAAATCCCACCCAATTATATCAAAATAACACAATACGAAATTCCCAATTTTAACCTAGGGCTCTAATCATATTCAAATCAATAAAATCATAGTTCATCTTTTAATTGTCAAAGCATCAAGATTCATCAAGAACATCACATAATCATCAAGAACCTCTTATCATCATCAAGATCATCAAGATCACACATAAAATCATCTCACAATTATCAAGAACATATCATCAATATCATAAACGATTCATCAAGACACAAGTATAGAGAGGAGGCCAAAGAAGATAATTATAGCAAGGAAAATAGGTTTTGTTGAGACATGGGTTACCTCTTAGCCTTAATTAATTCCCTTGGCTATGAAGGGTCTTTCTTTAAGATTCCTTCTTTCTTGATTTCTCCTAGGGGATTCTTGGAACTTCTTGTGTGGTGAGAGATTATTGTGGTGTGGGTTCTAGGTGCCTCCTATGCCCCCTATTTATATACCTAAGAGTCCCTAATCAGGGTTAGTTCTATTCCTTCTAGAACTAGGGGATTGGGTTTAGGGATAAGGGCCCATGGACTATGGTGGGCCTTTTCTTAATTAATTATTGGAATTTAGTCCTTTCTTTTGGGTAATTGATTAAATGATTAATTGGTTTTAGGGGTCGTAACACGGGGTGTTACACTCTCCCCCCCCCCCCCCCCCCCCTTACAAGAGGCTTCGTCCCCGAAGCCTGTGTGTTAATCCACTCTTTCACCCCTGGACACCCTGTATTTTGGCCTCCTGGTTAGGAACGTGGCCCCACGTGTTGTCTTTGCTGGGGTAGACTGGATTTCTGGTGACGTGGTGATTGGAGAGTTCGGGTCTACCTTGGTTTCCTGCTCCGAAACTGGATGCCCCGCGAGTGCCTAGGATGGTCTCGATTGCTGCCACCCTCTGATCTAAAGCGCGTGTTGCGTAGATTAAGGACGATAACCCTTTTTCCATGATTTGGTTTTGCCGAGTGAGCTGTGCTAGGATGCGCTCATTGACAGATTCTTCATTTTGTCCCCTTGGGTTTCCTCCTGTTCACGCGGGTGCCGGTAGGTTAGGCTCGCTATCCTCTTCCTGTTCCTCACTTTCCTCTAATCCCCCACAATCTTGCATTGCTCGTTTAAGCTTTTTGTTGGAGATGTCCAATTGGTCAACCAATTCTCTTCGCTCTTCATCGGGTTTCAAGCAAATCTCTTCGAGGGTGATGTACTGTCCCCCTTCGGTGTAGTAGATATCATTGCGACGGAGGTTCTGGGCATTAAAAACCATGCCGTTTGCGGTCTTGATCTCAGTGTGGCTCAGATCCACCCCCTTTTTCTCCATGATCCAACTTAGGATCATCCCGTAGGGTAGGCTAAGCCGGTTGCTAATTTTGCAAAATTCCATGTGTTTCAACATGAAGGCCGGTAGGTTGAACTTGATTTTGTGTTTCAAGAGATAGGCGAAAGTGCACTCTAAACTCCCCACGTCCTTGCTTTTATTATTTGTGGGCAAAAGGCTGTCAGTCACAATCATAACCAATATCTTTTGCTCCGCAGTTAGCCACTTCCTATTTGGTCGTGTGGCCGAGGTGAACCCTTCCTCCTTTTCCGAGTAGGTACCCGAGGTAGTCCTTGTACCCCAGGTTTTGGGTGCCGATCCACCCCTTTCGGTCGTAGTCTGACACACCCGTGGTGGTCAGTTTTAAGAACTTGGCCAAGCGGCCTTCGGAAAGTATGATTTCCTTGCCTCGGACCTTGGCGGTGATTTTCAATTTATCACCTCGCTTGACGGCCACCAAGTGACGATAGAACTCTTTCACCAATTCGGGGTATGTATCCCCCTTTATGGTGAGATACGTATCCAAGAGCCCTTGGAAGTTAAGCATGTCGACCAACTCCGGAGAGAATTGGTCAGGTTCGAGAGCTTTACCTCTAATCACGGTGTAGTCGGCGCTGCACCATTCCGGGGTGCGGGTTCCGAGTGGCTTTTTCGGCATTTTTGGGTGGATAGTGTTTTCCGATGAACTTCCGGCGAGGTTCCGGCGTGACTCCGGCGAGCTCCCGGTGGCGTTGCTTTCTCGACGGCGAGCAGGCGGCGGCGCGGTCTGGTCCTGGCGATGGCTCGGCGTGGTGGCGGTGGTCTTGGGCAGAACCGAGCAGTGGTGAGGCGTGTGGCAGCGGGGTGTGTCCGGGTGGGTGACGGACGGTGGTGGTGCCGCGGGTTGCCTCCGGGTGGTGACGGTGGTGTGCGGTGGTGCGTCACCTGGGTGGCCGGCAGCGACTCGGCTGGTGACGGCGACGGGCAGTGGTGGTTGCTGGGGTGTTGTTGGGTCGGCGGGGAGGTGAGAGAGAGAGGAAGGGAGAGAGAGAGGGTGGGGGAATGTGGAAGAAGAAGAAGGGTTTTTGATTTGGGGATTTTTGTGGGTTTTAGGGATTTGTAGGGGTTTACGAAGGGAGTGTTCCCTTGATGTTTTAAGAAATACTCATGGCTTAGTGGTTGGGGACTTGGGTTTTTAAGTGGTAAGTCTAGGGTTCAATTCCCATTGGTGACACTTAGTCTTTTCCATTGTGTGACCCTTGTCTTTTTCCTTCTTTCGTCTCCTAGTGGTAGAAGACTTGGTTTTTGTCCCCTTTTGTGCATAATCTAGTCTTTTTCCCTTATGCTAAAATTAATTCTGATTTAGTTCTTTATTTATAATAATTCCGAAATAGCTAATCTAAGCAAGTAATTCTACTACGATGGTGGTTACAAGGAATTTGCTAGTTATCCTAAGCAGAATTCATCTCCTTGGTTTTCTTCTTGTGGGTTTGCATGGTCCTCGTCCCCTGGAGCCATGTCTCCTTCCTCGAGGTTGCTTTTGTTCTCGAGTTCGGCCTGGGTACGGCTTATGATGAACACCTTTCTGGGGGCACCGTAGTTTCCTTGATGATTCGTGCCCCCGTGTTGGCCCATGGTTGTGAGACGTGATTTCTGGGGTTGAGTGCATTGGAAGGCCTTGTGCCCTTCTTCCCCGCAGTTGAAGCATCGCCAGGGGTTGCCCATGCAATCTTTGCCTCTATGGTTTTTGTTGCATTTTGGGCAAGGGAAGCTCCTTGCGTTAGTTTCGTTGTTTCCTAGGGGTGGCCTCTGGCCAACTGGATGGCTTGGCCTTGTGTTGGCGTCGTTTCTCGTTTTCTTTATAGGTGGTGCTCCACCTCCTGTGTTCCTCTTTCGAATTTGTTCTTGAACCCCACGTTGCAGTAATTGGATCCGATAGAGATTTGCGGCACTGGAGTAAGCCTCGTTGAGAGTCCGGGGTCTGCTTACTACTAGTGCTTTTCGGGCTTCGAAGTTGAGACCCGATACAAACCTTTCTATTTTGGTTGCCTCAGTGGGGACTAGTTCTGGTGCGAAGCGCGCTAGTTCGAGGAATCGTTTATGGTATTCCATAACGGTTGTCGTTCCTTGTTTCAAGTGGAGGAACTCTTCGTGCATGGATGCTTTTACGTGTGTTGGATAGAATCGTTCTCGTAGTCGTGTTTTGAGATTTTCCCAGTCGAACCCTGGTTCCTGTCTGTACGTGGACCCCTCGTGGATCCACCAAAGGTCTGCCTCGTGTCCGAAATAGAATGAAGCTATCTCTACACGACGTTTCTCTGGGCATTCTACCAATCCTAGAATCTTGTCGAAGGTCCGGATCCATTTTCAAAGATTACGGGATCTTCTTCCCCTGAGAACGTGGGTGGTCGATGATTTGAAACTTGTCGGGCGACTTCCGAATTCGTGTTTGACGGAGGGTGTCTGTGGTTGCGGAGAGCTACGTCGCTTAGGGTCTGGGCGACTTGTGTTAGTTGCTGTAGGGTTTGAGTCAGGGGGTCATGTGTGGCGAGTTCCGGAGTCCTTGATTGTCTTCTGTTTGATGCCATGCCGCTGTTTTACTGGGTCAATGTTTATAGTAATGTTGAGTTAGAGTTTTGTACCCTTACCTTGGTGCGATAAGCGGAGGGGAGGTTCTTTTAATTTAAACAAGAGTGAGGGGGATATGTGATGGTGGGTATACTCACAATCTCACCACGCGTCTTAAGTCTCCTAAGTCCTATGTACTTAAATACCTAGAGTTCAAGTCTAATGTCTTAAAGTCCGATCCTCGAGGTCTTATTCTAGGGTCAAACTTAGGCTCTGATACCAACTGTAACACCCCGAAATTTTAAAACTTATATAATGAAGATAAATTCTTATTAAATCCCAAAACATAATATAATAGAGTACGGGGTGCTATGCCACACCTGGGCTAGAGAACCCAGGTGCACAGGCCAACTAACTAATATCCTCGATAATGTAAATACATAAGCATGGCACGCAGGCCGAAAGGAAAAATTATCTACCCTACGCTCCAAATCTCTAGCGCGCTCCAGTGTCTACTACTCTGTGCCTGAAAGTCAAATATATCTGTTCAGCGAGATATGCTGGTAACCCACTCCAACGCGTTGAAATACATTATAGATAGTTATATATAGATATACGAAAACCATTTTGAAGCAGAAAGATATATACTTAGGAGACACTAGTTTTAAAACCAAGAATAGACTCGACAGATAGAGATAAGCACATTCAACAGTTATAATCAAGCATATAGAGATACTAGCATATATCCTATGGTCACAGATTCACTTCATCTCATTCATATCATCATCTCAATTCGTATCTCATCACACACAAGCACACTTTGGTGACGCCACAGGACCAATCGCATGCCCATACATGAGGGTCAGCGCATATAGCTCTGACACGGCCCCACAACACCCTGCATCGTATCGCAATACGAAGGGGTCGATCGCAACCGACCGATAAACCGCAACTCATCATAATGTTTGATTTCAACCAAACAATGGACCGCAGCCCAAGAGTGATCATCTGACCGCAGCCAGGAATATGAACCGCAACTCATGTAAAACGTTTGATCGCAACCAAACGGTGGACCGCAGCCCAAGAATGTAATTCTGACGGCAGCCAACTTCTGAACCGCAGCTCAGGAATAACCAATTTGATCGCAAACCAAACTGGGGTATCATGCACACATAACACATAGCAAGCACATGCAACCCATATTAACATATTGGGAAAGGGGAGAAAACGTATAATGAAACTTATGCGTGGTCATCCACATACTAGGAATAATCCTAAGGGGTTCATACTTCTTTCACGTAGGCCAACGGGATACCAATTCAACTAACATGCGATATATATAAGACTCATTTATCCTACGAATGGTACCCGAAACATCAAACTAGACTTTAGGCACGATAAACGGAGTCCGTTGGGACACCACGAGGGTCGGGGAAACATCGAACGGGGAAGCCGGAGTCCCGAAGTGGGCAATTTCCAGCGGGTAGCCGGTGCGTGGTGGACCACCCGCCGGCGTTAGGTCTCCGGGCAGCGGGTAGGTGGTGGGTCCCCCTACCCCCACCTACCCCCCACTGACTCTTCATCAAAATAAACGTCCCGGAATTCGTTGTGGAACCCGAAACCATGCTTAGACACTTTTAAACGCAATTGATGACACCACGTATACAATTAACGGATCAAAAGCAAGAATCATATAGCACATATCCTATCATGACTTCTAAACATAATCAACACCCGAACATGCGAAATCCCACCCAATTATTATATCAAAATAGCACAATACGAAATTCCCAATTTTAACCTAGGGCTCTAATCATATTCAAATCAATAAAATCATAGTTCATCTTTTAATTGCCAAAACATCAAGATTCATCAAGAACATCACATAATCATCAAGAACCTCTTATCATCATCAAGATCATCAAGATCACACATAAAATCATCTCACAATCATCAAGAACATATCATCAATATCATAAACGATTCATCAAGACACAAGTATAGAGAGGAGGCCAAAGAAGATAATTATAGCAAGGAAAATAGGTTTTGTTGAGACATGGGTTACCTCTTAGCCTTAATTAATCTCCTTGACTATGAATGGTCTTTCTTTAAGATTCCTTCTTTCTTGATTTCTCCTAGGGGATTCTTGGAACTTCTTGTGTGGTGAGAGATTATTGTGGTGTGGGTTCTAGGTGCCTCCTATGCCCCCTATTTATATACCTAAGAGTCCCTAATCAGGGTTAGTTCTATTCCTTCTAGAACTAGGGGATTGGGTTTAGGGATAAGGGCCCATGGACTATGGTGGGTCTTTTCTTAATTAATTATTGGAATTTAGTCCTTTCTTTTGGGTAATTGATTAAATGATTAATTGGTTTTAGGGGCCGTAACACGGGGTGTTATATATTTTCATATGAAATTCTCCAAATAAGTAGTACAAAGAGTCTAGACTACACACAAAAAGTTTCAAGCCAATCCAAGGCATAGAAGTATTTTTTCCCGAAATATTTCCCAAAACAGAAACCTCAACTTTACAAAATTTTTCTGGAAAAACCGAAACATATTTTTAACCAAAACTTTTAACAAACATCAAATATAACAAGTCTAGGTTCTCCATAAAAAATTTCAAGCAAAAAGAAGTTTAGGAAACAATTTTCACGAATTTTTCTTTCCAGCTGCGCCAGTCAGAATTTTCTCAGGCAATGATCAAGTTGAGTAAAATTTTTCCTTTTTAATCACCACAAAATCACCATATCACATATGCAGGGTTTTCAAAACATCTAAACACATATATCTATTCGCATAATATAATCAAATAACTTTTCACGTTAAATATCACATATTCATTAAAATCATGAATCACATAACCACATAGGAAAATTGATTTTTCTTTGGGGTAAATACATTTTGAGTAGACATAAATCTTACCTGGATTCCAACATTAACATTAACACTTGAATCCCTACGGTGAACAAAGGAGAGAATTTGATGATGATAGAGGAACAAGACCAATCATGATTGAATTGATGACAAAGAGGAATAAGTTTTTGTTTTTTGTTTTTCCTTTCTATTCGGCGGTATTGTGTTAGCAAGAGGAGAGGATTTAATGAATCAGCTACTGATGAGGATGGGAACAATTAGACTACTACTTAAATACTTAACTAATAACTTGTATTATAAATAATAATTCTAGTTGTAGGGAACTAAAATACTTAAAAGCTTAATATAATATTAATATACATATTAGCCTACTAGTACTTAACATGTAGGCATACGTAACACATATATAAATAAATAATTATTAGCTATAATACACAGTTTAAAAATAAAAGAGTAGCAGTAGTAGACTAGTTTAAATAGTTTTGGGTCACATAAAATAATACAATTACAGACCGTATAGTAAAAATGTTTTATTTAACATAATATCTATTTTATAAAATTTTATTTAAAATAATAATATTTATAACAAAATACTCAAATAATCAGGGTATCACAATCTACCCTCCTTAAAGATGCTTCGTCCCTGAAGCATAACCACTGGAAAATACCGGGTATTACAAAGACCATACCTCATAAAATTGCATTTAAAAAAATTATATATAATTGCCTAAAATTTGTGGAGATCAACTGAAAGCAAATTTCACCTGTGTCCCTGCCACACAGTACACCCCGAACGTGGAAATTCTGTCCATACCAATCCTAGAGAGTCACGTATAATATCAAAGCTGCCAAATCAGAAACCAAATTAAATTGCATAATCATTGATAAACACACTAGACTGCAAAACCCGTGCATATGACTCATTCTAAAACGTATTTCAAATGAACATTCAATATATTCAGCAGCATGATGAAATCTCCAAAAGTTTGTTGCTAAGAGTAAAAACACCAATCTATTTTTCTATTTTTCTTAACAACGCAGTACCCACTAAATACACAAATATAGATGATTTTCCATACAATGTGTATTCTTCCTCGCCAACAGATGTGTTGCCTATAGACGTATTCACATTATTAACAATGCTTACTTGTGTGAAATCAACAGAGCAAAATATGAATGGAAAACTAAAAGGTGCTTCTTCTAATCTGGATATGAGTGCTTCTCCACACTACAACAGAAAAAGTATTTTGCAGTTACGTTTCAGGTTAGCTTACCACTTCAGGGATAGTTGCAATTTTCTCCACAATGGGTTTCAATAGCTCAGGTCTGTACGAAGAGGTCACAAAATTAACCATAACCTCAAGAAGACCAGTTTTGCAATTCTTGAAACCGAAATTATAGATGTTTTGTCAAAATGAGATCTGTGACTCTAACTTTGACCTCCAAATATCAAAAATTTAAAATTACACATATTTTCCTAGACAGCTTAACAAAATGGCTAAAATGGTTGAAGCTTCATGCTTTTTTGTCTCTAAAACAGATATTAGTAGACTTATCCTTTGGGTCCTTACATATTCCCATTCCCAAATAAAGGAATTGACCATTTTATATTAACATTAAAATGAGAGAATTAAATGTATGAACCCAAAACAATTTTAGGTTCACTGTCACAGCAACTGGAAAAATGAATAATAAGATATTAACACAAGTACCTGCCGCTTCTCAGCATTAGATGTTTCAGATAGCCAGAATGCGAGTGGACATCATAAGGAGAAAGGCCAAACTCCGGATCCCTCCAATATTCTTGCACAGTTGCAAGAACCTAAATAAAAAATAATCCTCAAAGTTTATTTCATTTTCAATAGCACACTGAATGGAGCAAAAGAGTTTATAAGATTTAGAGAAGCAGAAACATACAAAGGCTTTGTCTGTATAGCCTATGTGGAAATTGAATTGGATCATATCACCAACCTAAAGTAAAAATGAATATATATATATATATATATATATATATATATATATATATAAGAGGACTGTTAGGCTTGTCCGGGCTTCTTTAGTTCTAATTTGATATGATCTCTGAACCACTGGTCAGCGGGAAACGCGCGCAGGATGAGCGTTTATTATCTTCAATTCAAAGTCGACTACATGAATTTCCATTAGTGCCCAGGTTCAATCTGTGTGGCAGACCACAGTAACTACAATGCATCTTAATTGTGAGCCGCCAGATTGTGCACATCAATGCACCACAATAGTGCACACATTCACACATTAACGGTAGTGTGCACCAGAAAATTAGCATATATATATATATATATATATATATATATATATATATATATATATATAAAGGATGAGATGCCTCAAAATTCAATTCTACATATAGGCAATAAGTAATGCTGCAACACATTGATTTAGCTTTGTGTAGTAGATTGATATCAGTCTTGACATCACAAAAGATATGTCTTCCAATATGGAATTACTTGTATACAGAGCTATATGTTTTCCAAGTGTTACTCCTTCTCTCCCTTTATCTTATTGTTATTGTTATAGACTTATATGGAGTAACTTCTTTTCAAAGAATGGACTTCCAAACTTCTAAGGAGACATAAAATCAACAGCCGATAGATTTATCCTCTACCACCCAAAAATACAGACCTTCAGTATAAATATTGTTCGTTTTCATATTAATTTTCTTGAACTAAAGCTTGTCTAAGAAAGTGTCAGTTGTTGGCTATAACTAACCACAGAAGGATAATACACTAGGAAATCCCACAATAGAAAATTCTCTAAAAGGAATAATGGAGTATTGGAGTATTGTCTTCAAAGTTGAATCCAAAACAACAATGTGATACAAAATTGAAAAATAAAGAAAAAAGTATTGCAATAATGCAAAAATCTCACATTTCTAAAAATAGCACTCCATATGATAAAAAAAAAAAAATTTAAATAATTACAGAAGAGAAAAATGGTATGCATTTGCATTTATCTACATACAAGAAAAACTTGTTTGCATCCATTGGCCAATGGAACAAGTGTTGATGGTTCCACCTGTTGCAACAAATATCAAAGGATATTAATTAATAGAAACTATAAGCAAGAGCTAACAATATCATAAAGCGATAAAGGTTGTAGTACTTACAGCCTGAGCAGCTTCATCTATTATGACAACATCAAAATCATGATTCAATTTACTAAAGAGAGGTGAACCGCTGAAGCTAAGAGTAGAAAATACCTGTAAATAGAACATTAATCACTAGCTGATATTGGTTTCAGATTTAATAGTGGGCCAAAGATAAATACAATAACAGCTTCCTCCAAAAAAGAAGCACGAATATTGTCTTTATCCTTTCCTGTCCCCCTTGCTTCTGTTTATCACTAGTAGTACATTATTGCAATATAGCATATAAAGCATATGAATAAGAGGATTTCTACAGTTGCAAGGTTGAAGTACATTCATGACCAAATCAAGTTCCTGATGCAAGACCTTAGAGCTAGTGCAAGTGTACTTTTAAATTCACATCATTTAAATTATCAACAAAGTTCAAGACTTGACCACAATCTCTACTGTTGGATGGATCCACCCTGTCTGTATAGCCTAAGTGGAAAACCCAAAGCCACTTTCAGTACCACATAAATTTTCTTGTAGAAAAACTGAAAATCGTGAAAGAGCTTCATAGTCGATTACCTTAACACCGTTGAAATCGCTTCCACTGCACCAGCAGCCCCCAGGAGGTTGCCAATCATACATTTTGTAGAATTCATTTTAAGCTGACAAAAGAGAAAAAGTTGAGAGAAATCAAATGAAGAACTGCAGGATAACCATTCTACTCCAGAGAGCTAAGGGCTTCAGAGATTACCTTGGGATTCTGTCTGAAACAATGGATTAGAGCTTCATATTCTCTCAGATCACCATCTAGGGTTGAAGAGGCATGAGCATTGATATAATTGACATCTTCTCTGCCCACCCGGATTGAGCTAAGGCCTCCTCGATGCACAGAAAAGTACCAGCTCCTGATTTAAAAGGCAAAAGGAATAGCAATCATTACCACGCTTTCTTTATCAGCGGTTTAGCAATAGTTCAATGTAGACAAATAATCAAGCAGTTAGAAAGTGTGACAATATTTTTAAATTGAAGTTTTTAACAAAACATAAGCTTACCATCTGGATGTGGCTCGCCCACATTTGTAAGCATCACAAGTGAAGCTTCCACCTAGTATCTCTGCATATATTTTTGCCTTTCTTTTCTATCACATTAATTAGAATATCAGATAAAAAAGAAAGCAGCCAAACCCATAATCAATAGATCGCACTTGGAAACAAAATTAAAAGTTCTCTATTCCCAATCCTAATACCCTTCATCAAACACAGTTCAACTCCCTAATACCCCACCACCCAAACCCTAACCCTACCCCAAAGTCTGGGAAATTTAACAAATAAATTCAAGTAATTAGAAATTAAAAAATTTAAAACCAAATTAAAACAAAAAAAACAAAAAAAAAAAAAACTTACCAGCGGGAAGGCATGCGGCGGTGTCGGAGATGCGCGGTGGTTGTGGCAGTGCGGTGGGTGGCTATGGCTGTGCGGGTGAACCTTGGAGGCGTCGAACCGAAGGCTTGGGCGCTGGGCGCTGGGCGCTGGGAGGTGTGGCGATGGCTGTGGCGCTGGGCGGTGTCGCTGTGCGCGGTGGTGGCGAAGTCCGGTGCCGAGGGGAGCAGTGGCGACGTGTCACGGTGAAGGCTTGGGCGATGGCGGAGGCGAGGAAGACTTACTTCTCTGGAGATTTTCTTTTATTTTTCTGGAGAAGACATAGACTATTAGATAATAGCCGACGTCGTCTTAGGGTTAAATGAATTTAAAAAAATAAATAAAATAACTTACGAAGTCGGCTATTTCAATAGCCGACGTCGTATTGTATTTATTTTTTTATTTTTTTTATTTGTAACATATAACGTCGGCTATTAACAAATAGCCGATGTTATATCATTTTTAAAAAATTAGAAAATGTTTTTAACATCGGCTATATATATATATATAGCCGACGTTAAAAGCCCAATGTTAAAAGTGAATTTTATAGTAGTGCCAATATCTCTTACCGTCTACGGAACCAATCTCGTGGTTCAATTCTGTGGAATCAGGTATCGAACTATTAGTGTGCACACCCCCTAATCAGGATTCCAAGCCTGGCAGGAAGTTTCCAACCTCGTAACGTGGGAATAAGCTGGCACGCCGCGTTACATATACTGGGACCGCAATGTCCATAAATATCTCCCGAGAGGACATAGTCCAAACGGTATCCTCCAAAACCTCACCGATATAGGTAATATATATATATATAAATATATCTCTCATGCATGCAACAATTCTACTACTTCTCAATGCATCAAAGAATGATATACCACATGATTATGATTTTTGAAAATATTACTTGGGCTCACGTTGCCCCTTATGCATTTTGAAAGATGACATGTGTGAAATGCCAAAATGCGCTATACATGCTCCTAAATCATGTATAAGGTACCATGAAATATTTAAAAACATAATATCATGCTCGGTTTGTAACATAGCAAATTCTATACATTCTAGCAACAACATATGCTTCATTTCTCATTGATCAAATATCACAATCTAATCATGCTTTCATAATAAATCATATTCTCGAATGATCATGCTTCTTTACTCAACACAAAATTATCATCAGATCACATAATCAAATATTTCTCATCCACAGTAACTTAGCAATTATATACTCTGTGTAGCAATTCTTCACAAAATCCTTCATAACATACTCGTTTTTAATCCAAATTCAACGAAATCAAAGCCAAAATGTGTGTCAAGACGGTCCCGAAGAGCCGAGCCACAAGGGCCCGTAACACTAGGTCCGAAACGACACGTAGCTGAGCCACAAGGGCCCGACCACTGCACAGATTCTTCTCAGAATCAAAGTCAGGGGCTTGGGGCGGGACTCCTCATGGTCCGCCCCTCACACACCGTTACTTCACCGGGGATAGGCAACAGCCCTCCTCTAGGGTCATGCCCTAGTCCCGTGCCACTACGGCTCTAGCCTTCCTGATGGGCCGCGGCTAGGGCCGTCCATCTGATCTGGTGCACACTGTGTTGTGCACCAGATGGTTTTTCATCTGCAAAAACTAATCCAAACAAGTCCAAAACAATCTCAACAACTCACAAACAAATATTAAATCACTTCTAAGCATGAACACATCAAAAATTCATAGTTTCTACTCATTTCTACTCAAAACTAAGGCTTCACAAAGCCAATTTTAAAGAGGAATCCATGGGGTTATACCTCTTGTAGTCTGATGGGTGTCGAATCCAACAAATTATAAATTACTTACTCTTAGGAACTGCAATAGTGATGAGTAAGGTCGTACCCTCAGAGATTGGTTAGACTTATTTTAACAAAAGACTTAAACAAAAATGGGACGAGAATTGAAACTTAATTAGCAAAAATAAGTTGACAAATAATATCAAATCTAAAATAATAATAATAATCAATAGCAACTAGTATCCAACTCAAGACATAATATCAATTTAATTCTAACAAGACAGATCATTGATTTCAAGATAAAATTACTCTACTCTTACCAAATTGGTTATGGTTATTAACAAGCTCTAACAACCTATCTTTCCTTACTTTGTCGGTAATCAAAACAGGCTCTTTGATTACTTCCCTAGTTAATAAACAACCCTAAACAAGCTCTTAGGAATTAATTTACTAACAGCATTAAAAGAATTAGAAAGACTACCAACTCTAGCCAACAAACTCGCAAGCACGATTCATTTAAGCTAGATTATACATCTCCATAACTTAGATTGAAAATCTATTTTATAATCAACTATGTTATTTTACCACTAAGGTTTAGAATACTTAAACAATTACGGATTCAAGCATTCTAAATAGCAATTTACTGGAATGAAAATTGAACAACGGATCCTTTTGTACAATTAATCAAAGCAGTAATAACAAGATAATAGAAGACATATAAATAATAAGAAGTAAAGATTAATTAAGCTAAATAAATCTCACTGGACTTGAAGAATCAAATATCAATAATCTCTTGAATTGGAAAATTCGAACTCAGTAGTACATTGCAAAAGTGTTTACAGAATAAAATAAAATTATTCTAAAAACTGACTTCCTTCTACTGAAAAATCCAGCCCTATTTATACTAGTTCAGGATCCCAAATAACAGTCCTAATTTTCCTAACATCCACAAATAAAATCAATTTCTTCAACCACATAAAACTTAGAAAATAAATAATCTTTATTTTTTTTCTAACCATGGAAAATTAGCAAGGCATGCTCCAAATACTCTCTACTTCAATTTGATTTCGTTGAACGTACGCAGAATCTTCACGGAAATCGCACGTTGCGGCAGTTCGTGGACGAAGTTATTTTTGCAGTTGACACAGACGGTGTCTTCGGTTCAGGAATCACCACGAACGTTGATTGAGTCTCCATCGCAATAGCCGCAGCAGTAATTCGTTGTTCAATCGCCGAAGCTGTCGCTGCAATCGTATGGGAACCGTTCGACGAAGAAGTCGTCTCTGGCCAACTGCTTAATATACGTACAAAGCTCATAACATAAAAGGAAAAGAAAGGAAAATTGAAATCAGACTTGGGTTTTATTAAATAATAATTAATACATTTCATGTGGGCTCACTAAACAAAGCATTAACTAAGTCCACCTCTCATTCACTTATTAAGCTTAATTATTAAATAATTAACATATTAGTGCAAAAATATAAATTAAAGTTTAAAATAAGTATGATATTAAATAAATAAAACTAATTTATTATAAAAACTAATCTAAATTAAAGATATAAATTGTACTTATCAAAATTCCCCACACTAATCATTTGCTTGTCCTCAAGCAAAAACATTATTCAAGAAAACATAAAAATTCATAACACTTCATGAACATCGGTCTCAAACACATTATAAATAGTTAGTTAGCAGTTTATTTGAAAATAGAGTGAACTAAGTAACCAAGCTCTCACGGGAATATCACTCATAACGCACAAGTGTTTGAAGGGTGTGTGTATTTCACTCAAATCAATACCTATAGAAATGCTCTACCATAAGCTTGCATATCTTCTCATTCTCCACTACAAGATAACATGCATGATCAAATCATAAGGACTTTTTAAATGGTTGTAATGGGGCTAAGGTAAAGGGTAGGAATTATTTTGGAAAGTAGTTCAAAAAAACCTTAAAAACTTAGAGGAGCATGATTGAATGAACTAACTCAAAATAAAGACCAAATGAACCCAATCACTCTTATTTTGATAGTTTAACTCCAACCAAACTAACTATCACATCCCATAAGAAACTATTCATAGTTTAGTAAAAATAATAACAAAAATAATAATAATCCTTTTTCCTTTCTTCTGTTCTGTTTCGTATTCTTTTTCTGTCATCCTTCTTTTCGTATTTTTTCTTTTTTTTTTCCTTTTCATTTTCTTTTGATTCTTTTTCATTTTTGAAGAATCATTATATATGCTTTCTTCATGATTTCTGCTTCACCAACGTACAATTTCTTCATCATCCACTCCTCAATTTCTTTCTTATTTTTTTTTTCTTTTTGAAAATACCAACCAAAAAGCTCATAGAATTCCAATGACAAATTCATTATTCTCACTCAACACTTTGTCAACATTTTTCCCACACTCAAATCTTTATGCATTTACCCAATCAAAGCTCCCCTAGTCCTTTAGGCAAGGTTAAGGAAATCAATTTCAGGTATGAGGCTTATAATGTGGTTTCATAACAACAAAATAAAATACCGTTAAAAAGGCTCAAAATGGCTACAAAGGATAAATCAATCTTGGTATGAATAGGCTATTTGGCTAGTGAGGCTAAAAATCAAAGATGGCCTTAATCATATTAAAGTCATGCATGTATCAAATTAGCTTTAAAGAGAATCAAGGCAAGTTCTAGAGACACAAATCCATGGAAGATATCACACAAGAACAAAATAATTGGACTGAAGTGTCAGTTAGAGGCTCAAAAATCTCACAGGTTCATGCTTGCTTAGTTTAGCTACCACCATATCAAACAAAATACTAAACTAAATAATCATAATATGCAAGACCAATTATTCAATTATGTTATAAATTCTAGTAAAAATACTATATTTTTTGAAAAAATTTATTAGTAATTTTTAGTAAAAATATTATATTATATTTTTTTAAAGGGAAGAATTAAATAATGAATAATAGTTAAATCCCCTCCACCTCTTTCTACTTTTACTGAGTAGAGTTACAAAGTGTTGAAGATAAATGTTCTTCAATCCCCAACTAGAAATCTTTGCTCTTGATCTTGATCTTCACAATTTGAGCAGCACAAGCTTCTAAAAATCTCGATATAACTTTGTAGCTTTGGATCTCTCTCACTAGTCATGAGTTGTAAAGCTTTTGAACACTTAATAAAATTCTTAGAATGACCAGCTCCTTCTTCAGTCTTGGAAGAGGGTATTTATAGGCATTTTAGAAATGTGTCCGTTGGAGGGAACCCATTTCAAACGTCTATTGACCAACGTGTAGAGACTAACGTGTAATCTAGAGGTTAGGTAGACTTGTTAGACTTTCCAGCCATTAGACCACTTAATTTGGGTTGAACATATCTTTTTGTTCAGGACAAAATGTATAGGCTTTTTAAGAAAAATCCTCCTTGGGATGTTAACCTAAGACTCTCTTTACCTTGGTCACATCATAAAGAACAAGTGTTTTAAGATTCCAAACTGTTGACTCAGAGAATGTCTCAAGCAGTTCTTTTTGAGTGGTTAACTATCACTATTCGAGTTAACATTTCGAACCATAACACTCTACAACCTCGCTCTCGGATACGAACGGTTGTCCTTACCACTCGTTCCACCTTTCACTTCGAAAGGTAGGCCCTTCCACCATTCGGCCTTTGCAACCTTTTGGTCTTGTAATCTTCTACTCTTTGAATCTTCATCTCAGGCTCTCCAAATCTTCAGCTCTTCGAGGTCTTCATCTTTAAGATGTTCGAGAGGTAATAGTTTAAATTACCATTCGAACCTTTTGAGTTATCGTTCGGACTTTTTTGCCTATTAGAATCGTGACTTCTCGAGTTATTATTCGGACTATTCGAATTTGAGCAGAAATAGACTAAGTCTAAAAGACAAAATAAACAGGGGACTAAAATTCCTAACCTTTGGTATCATCAAAATCTAAATACAAATGTTTCTAACACATTCAAGACTCCTAATTAATCTAGAAGAGGCAAAGTCACATTAGGAGTATAAAGTCAGCCTCCCGATCGACATGGTTTCTCTTGGTTAGACAGTAAGACCTCTGACGAGGTGCGAAAGCTTGGGTTTCGTACTCTCTCTCGTTAACGAATTTTTCGCAACTCGAAGAGTGGGGGCTGATGATTGAGATATTGGAACCGGCCCAAGAAGGATTCAAACCCAATAAAGTATCTCGGGAGCCCAAGACGAGGAGAAATCCAGATAGTACCACCCGGGTAGTTGTACTCGGTGGCGGGTACTCGGGTCTAGTGTCCCAAGTATAGGGACTCGGCCTCCGTGGCCGGCCCCTAGCAGCATTTGGATGCCCTGGAGCTCGTCTCCAGGGCTGAGATATCCATTTTTAACCCACTCCCATAGCCTATACGCGTGGATCTTGACTCGGTCTTGTGGCTACCACAAGTTTAGCGGAGTTAGTTGGATATTTCCATGTATAAATAGACTTTGTACAATTATTACAACATCATATCTCATTCCTAAAAGTTCTTGTAACATTCTAACTCTAATCTATGTAATACTACTAAAATTCTACTCTATTATCCATTTTATCCCGTTATTTTATGCTAGCTAATTTGATCCGTTTAGAGACCGGGTCATTTAGTTCTATCACCCCTGATGAACGATAGACCTCAAGCAACAGGACAACCTCACTAGACACCGAATCAAATTGCAGCTTCGGCGTTTCGCCCATTGTAGACTTGTAAGAGACATTCAATGTCAATTTTTATATATTAGAATTCACAGTGATTTCATTCCCGCGAATATGCTATTTTATACATATATATCCCAAAATCTCACCTGTGAATGAATATGTTATTCTATACATGTTCATAGTATTACTGTAATAGGAATACCAAATACTGGATAACTGAAATAGCGGAATGTGGCATAAATGAGGGTGAGTTTTTATGAAATTTTTACTAGTATAACAGTAATACAGTATTCCCATATGAAAATTTTAATTTTTAGTTAATTATGTATTATTATTAATAAACTTTTGAGTAATTGACAAAGGAGTTTGAAAATGAATTCTGGACCGTGTGTTTGTATCATGTATGTTTAACCATTTTGAAAAGTTCTGGACAGTGTATTTGTATATTGTTGACGGTTTATAAAGGATTGGGCTTGGCCCGCGTAGCTTGGGGGGAGGTTTAGGGCCTAGGAACAAAGGAGGGCTTGGACTTGCATGCATGGGGTGATGCAAGCAGACACGTGTGAGTGCGTGCATGCGAGGGGATGGCGATTGGCATGTGCATGCATGCGGGTGGAATGGCGGCTACGTACGTGCAAGCATGTGTGCGGGTAGGATGGCGGCTACGTACATGCATGCATGCGGGTGGAATGGCGGCTATGTACGTGCATGTATGTGTGCGGGTAGGATGGTAGCTACGTCGTACGTGCATGCATGCGAGTGGAATGGCGGCTACGAACGTGCAAGCATGCGTGCGGGTAGGATGGCGGCTACGTACATGCATGCATGTGGGTGAGGTGGCAACTACGGGTTGGCGGTTGGCGCAGAGCATAGCGATGCGTGTAGGAGCGAGGATCGCAGAAGGGTGCACAACAAAATCGATTGTTAAGAGTGCGTGCGGAGAGGAGGGGCACATACGTGTATGGTGAAGGAGGGTGGCCCGTGATGTCTTACACGTGGGTGGCACCCAAAGGAGTCTCGGGATAGTATAAAAAGGGGTGGTGTTGTAACACCCCCAATTCTAAATACAGAACTAAACACAATAATATGGAAAATTTCTTAAAATGCGAAAGCTAAAACTAAATTGAACAGGGGTGTTATGCCACACTTAGGTTATTCCAAACCCAAATGCACATGCTAATACTAAATTCATAACTCAAATAAGGTTATTACACCACCTTTATACATTGCCAATTACAAATCATAACTCAAATAAGGTTATTACACCACTTTTATACATAGCCAATTACAACTCATCAAAAGGTCAATTAATCATAAAGTATAAGACTATAATATCTATTCTAGATAGCGCGCTCTCGAGAAGGCCTTTACTCCAAACCTGGAATCATTTTAAAAGAATTAGCAATAGATGCTAACTAACCCCACTCCAATGTGTAAAGATACATAGATATACATTTTCATACTTCAAAATAGATTTTGAGACTTGGGAATGCATAAGTATATTTCACTAATCAACCCTATTTCAATAAATGATAGATAATGGAATCAAATCAAGACCAACACGAGAGAAATACTCAATGACACAACAATATTCAACCAGGATATCAATAAAGAGACCAAATCAATGAGATAACAATGTAGTGTAGAGTCATGAACAATAAGGATAGATCAGTCACATCATTCAAGTATAGTCCAATTCTCAAATCCTTCAGTTCCAGATGGTAAGGTTAGAACGGGTGCAGTAGCAAATAGGGAAATATATACTCAGTTTTGAAAACGTTCTGTTCAATAGGGAAAAGAGAATGAAGTGTTTAAGTTTTGATTGTAGTATATTTTCAAACAAATAATTAACCCAGAATGCACGCAAACCGAGGTCTGTGGTCATGATAGATATACCGATTTAATTAGGAGACGTGATATTATCTTAGTTGATCAACTGAGCGAGAAATACTATATAGTGAGTTACAAGACTAATACGGAACAGGCTGTCGACTTCGAGTGGAGTGCCCCTAAGATATCCGTTGTTCAATTGGCAGCGGGGATCACAACGTGCGCTCGGATCCATATGTATCCATACATTTCCAGAGAAGATTGTTACTACATACACCGATACCAACTTTGTTGTTCTTGCCAGTCCTATTCCGGATGAAGTACCCTTATGTTTCAAGACTCTTTCTCTTCAGTTGTCAAAAGATAATAACTCTTAGGGGCTAAGAAGATACCCTTTTTTGACAAAGTGCTAGCTCGAAGATAATAACTCTTAGGGGGGGTTTGGTTCACGGAATGTTAGATTACCTTAAGGAATGTTAGATTCCTGTGTTTGGTTTAAAATTAAGATATGTAAATAAGACAATGGTAATAAGATAAATTGATTAAAACGTCCAAAGCCCAACATTAGTAATAAAACAAGGGAATGTGAGATTACCTAAGAAATTGGAGGGTATCTCACATTCCTTTCTAATAGCTAAAAACTTAATGGGGAGGTTATCTGACATTCTCGGGGAAAGTTACATAACTTGAACCAAACATGTGAATCTTATATTACCAAGCAAATATAACATTGGTTATCTTATATAACCTGAGCCAAATGCTCCCTAGGGGCTAAGAAGATACCCTTCTTGACAAAGTGCTAGCTCGAACCTACAACCTCCTATATAAGGGAGCAACTTGGTGTCATTGGACTTCTTGACTTAAATATTAGTATCTGTTATCGAACTTTTGAACTTGAGATTTCTCATTTAAAGGGTCACAGCTATGCCGCTCGACCACAAGACCTCTGGCAAGCCTAGAGGGAGATCAAAAATCAAAATTGAGTAGTTTTCAAAAAAAAAAAAAAAAAAAAACAAAACAAAAAAAACAAAATTGAGCAAGGCCTCACAAACGACCCCTGCTCTTGCGCTACACCAGATCACACCTTAAGCCCAAGCCTAAAACCCTCGCCTCTCAGAATTCAATACTCGCCCACTGTGTTGAAGGAATCAAGACAGTATAGAGTTGATTTCGCAACAGCTATGGCTTGGCGTGGCTCGCTTTCCAGATCACTGCTCTCCACTGTCCGGACCTCCACCTCCCGCTCTTCTCCACCACTCGCTCGCCTCCGTCCGCCACCAATTACCGCCTCGCGTGCCCAACCCCGCCGCTTTTCCTTCACTGACCCCAGGTCCACTCACTCTTCTAATCTCTTATCTCTTATTATATTGAAGTATAGCAGAATCTAACTTTTACATTTCGCGATTCATTTCTATGTTAATTATCAGGACATTGGGAGGACTAGCGGCCGCGCAGTCGTTGTTGCCGCTGGCGGCAGGATCTCGGTTGACATCGCATTTGAAGGTTGACGTCCGTGCTTGTTGCGAGCTGTCTCACGGTACCTTTCGCCGTACTTGTCAGGATCGCTAGTAGTTTCTTTGTGAGTCTTATTCTGTTTTTAGGATAGGCAATGGATTCTATGTCAATATGCTAATTTTTTAAAATGGATACGGGTTTCTAACTACTGAAAAAATTCTGATTAACACTGCATAAATGGAACTATGCACTCTTTTCCTTCTGGGGTGGGGTGGGGTGGGTTGTGTAGTTGGATGTTTGGAGCTTTTGTATTTTGGTTGATAAGAAGGAATTGGGATGATTGGGATTGATAGGGTGGAGTGGAGAGGATGGGTGATGACAGCAGCGCTTTCAAACATCCAAAGGCGGACTGTGATGCTGCATTATAGGTTTCTGCTTTTGTTCTCTCTCTTGCTGCTGGCATAATATACATGTGTTCTTTGCTATCAATGTCTAATGAATTGAATTGAATGGAATAGAATGGAAGATTACTTTTTGCATGATCTATACATATGTATGAATATGAGCCGCCTCACATTTATTATATACCCATGCCAATTTCCATGGATCTCTATAAATTATGTATCTGTTTCAAGTCAATTAAGTACATGATTATTTTTACTAGCTTGATGAATATCAAATAGGATCTAGTCCTCTGCATCTTGACACATGGCAGGTCATGTGTGAGTTCTTGGATATTTTAGTAGCTCATTTCTATTTGCAAATTGCAAGCTGAGCACTCTGCATCTTACCCGTTTAACTTTCACAAAAAGTGGGTGCACAGGTTGAGATGATGTATTTTTTTATGCTCCATATCTGGGTAACAACACTTAATATAACACATTAGAGGGACAATCTTATTGTTGTTGGAGTATGATAAAAGAAGCTTGAATGCCAAAACAATTCATTTTCACTCTCTCAAAGGTACACAATTTGCATATATGGTTAATTCTATCTCAATTTTTATCTGACAGTTGCAATAGCTTACAACTTCCTTAGACAAGTATATTGGATGTGTGCTAGTTGAGAATGATAACAGTCGTGCTAGCTTTGAACTTTTAAATAACTGTCTTTTGCAGTTGGGAGTAGTATGATCGGGCTGCTTAAGTCTCAGAATAAAGTAGAGAGAAACTCATTTTATTGACTGTGATCCATCTTTAAATGGATTTGAAGATCAGATTTTATTGTTAGAGATCGTAAAATAAAATTACTGATTAGAGGGGAAAAAAGGGCAAAATTGTGCATATTAACTACTGACCATGATGCTGAATTTCTTAGTTATTTTTAGTGTGACCTGATAGAGAGTGAGTATTTTCTCTATGGACTCATGTGATCTATGAATTGTATATCTTGAAACTTGGAGTTGCAATATGAAGAGTTGCCTGTATGTATATGGTTTCTTGCAGTTTCATTAAACATGTATACGGTTTCCTGCAGTTTCATTAAACATGTATACGGTTTCTTGCAGTTTCATTAAACATGCATTTGTATCCTTGCAGGTACTTGAGCAACTTTTCTTGTGGGGAAATGAGGTGCTAGAGCTTTGGGCTTGCCTTGGCCGTTGGTTTTGGATTATGCTTTTGGATGCAGAGAATAATAGTACTACAACATATACTATGTTTCCAAGTAGAGACTAACATTCTTTCTCAGATCGTTGTCATTTTATGGATGAAGTTTGAGCTATGATTGTGGACAAATGCTTTTAGATGTATGGACATTCCTTCTTGACTTATAATCTCGAGTTATGCCCATAATGCTCCCAATTTGGATTTTACCCATTCAGCAGTTCTGGTGTCACATGTTAATGTTTAACTTTAAGGGTTCATTTTATTTATGTCTTTATGTTGCTCCAAATTGTGGTGTTGCTTTTAACAGGACCCTGGAATGCAACAAGTAATAGGCTTATTGAGTTCATGGAAATCTGGTGTTGAATCTCATACTGATATGCCTGTCTTTTACCTATTATGCGCTTGAAATGAAACATACCAAACTTTTGCCCCATTTCTCTCATAAGTAGCAACTAAGCAGGTACATCCATCTAATTCTTAGCTGTAAGGAAAAGGACATGGTGCTGAACAGAGATTATATTACACACAATTATGACTAGTTTGTGATTAGGTTGTTTTTTTTTTTTTTTTTTTTTTTTTTTTGGTTACAAGGGAAATCCACATCTATTATTGGATGTTGTGCATTAGATAAATTATAATCGTAAATCACATAAAAAAAGGTAAACTGAACTAAGAAATCTTGTATCATGAACTCGATCGAAAAGAGTGTTAGCCAAACAAGACTTATGCTTCACCTATATACCCAAACAAGATTATGCTCTACCCACTCAGCAAACCCAAATCACTTTATAAAATTAAGATTTTGTGTGATTTTAAAAAGTGGAATCTCTATAAAAGTGATCTTCCATAGAGAATAAGTTCATTTTGAGCTTCTTGATTAATCAAGTGGCTCACAGAAGTATTGAGGGTTAGATAAATAATAAATGAATGACAGTGCATAGAGTATGAATAGATATAAGAGGGAAATAAGGTGATGGAAGTGTTCCTTCCTCTGGGACAAATAGTTTAGTAGGCAGTTGCAAGCTGTCCAATGTCCATATTGTGTGGATCTCCAGTCATCCCATGAAATGGAAGGTCCAATGAACACAAACCACTTGGCTTTTTCCTTGAGTGGTCCTTTTGATGCCCCTTTCACCTGTCCCATGATTTATACCTCCTTTTGCTATTAAGTTTTGTAGTTTGATGTAGGCAAGCAAACAAGATCTTTCTTTGATCTTTGCTCCCTTTCCAACTTTAATAAAAGCAACAACTTAAGTACACACAACCCTTCTTCTGTCAAACTCTCATCCCATCTTTTTCTCAAGTTGAGGTGAGACTATCAAAAAAGTTGATTACAAGATTTATGATGATAAATTTGGCATACATACTCAGTATTTACCTATTTCAATACTATCAAGTATGAATATACTCCATGTAAAACATGTCCATCCCATGCCAACAAGGGTAAGATTTTATGTTGTGTCGGATTTAGTTAATAATTCTCAAGGAAAATAAGTTGTTTAGTCAAGAGATACATTCTTTGAAACTATTGTTACATCACATCGTATCCAACTAGAATTTTTTACTTTCTAGATTCATTCATCTATCCCTAAATTCTTAAACTCCAAGTTGATATAAGAAGCATTGCATCATCATCATCCTTATCTTCCATGGAATGCCTTATCTGAATTGTACTTTGATATACTACATACCTACCTACAACAAGGAATAATTTTGTAGTTGTATTGGAGCATCGCTTCTGCTCCACTTAGATTTTCGAATATTTAGACAGGTAGACTCAAAATCATAACCAAATAAATACTTCTCCAATCCGGACCACTTTTCTTTTCAACAATCAATCATATCCTGACTCCTCAGAGCAACACTAGAAAAGAAGAGAAACAAGAATGTCCTCATCCCCTGTATCCTCACATCACTATCACTATGGAATAATAATATGAGCTATTTCTGTAGTATGACAGACAGTATTGGCAGCTTAATATTCACAGCTTCAAAACCTTCTAATAATTTCTTGAAGAAATATAACAATACGTAAATACACACAAACACAGAGGTCAAAGACTTAGAATGAGTACAAAGGCTGGCTGCTGATGCACTAATCTGTTCATATACACCGCCACCCACCACAAGGCAAGAACAAGTAGACATCCACATAGATAGATAGATAGATAGTCATGTTTAGAAGTAAAAACAGAATTTATAAAAAAAAAAAAAAAAAAGGATAGAAAATTTTATCCAATCCTAGTTATTTTTCGTATTTTCATCACTCACCATTATTGCCAACTTTATGGACCCCACCACTTGAGAAGAAACTGCGTTTAAAACACTAAAATGAATATGAGCCTGCCTGCCTGCCAGCCACCACGCATTCCAACATATACATTCTTCACTGAAGCTTATCAATCACTCATTCTTTCATAAAGGAAACAAATCTTTCTTAGTGGGTTCCAAATTTTATTATACTTCATTGTTCAGGTTATGAACTTCACAGTTCAAACCAACCACGGGAGAAATATGATAGAGTACACAGGAAAAATATAATGATTTGCCAATCTCAGTAGATCTTATCTTCTAAGAGTAATTAAAAGAGGTGAAGTTGTTGAGTCAGCACACAAGACTCTGTTACCTTTGTTCTTCTGAGACAAGTCCCAGCCTGCCTGCTAAATTTCAAATCATATTCGCCAAAAAAATGGAAACAAACAGTCAATATGGTTACTCATCCATTCAAATTTCAAATGCCATAAACTTATAATGGACCCAACTCTAATCATGAAGATGCACTGCACAAAGAGATGCAACTATAACATGGTGAATATTAGAAAGTGGCATCTATAAAAGGAAATACAAACCGTTGCATTATGATTAAAGTATAGAGTACAAGTGTAGAATCATAGTAATATTTCAACCTGTCTATTCTTTTCACTCCAATAAAAGCAAATTAAAAGTGAATAGAAAATGCTACTATAAGTGGGGAATCCAAGTATGATAGAGGCTAGAGTGAAAAATGACATAAGCATTGTCCCCTCGAACACCAAGATATATTTAAGTCACCTAATCACCATTTCCTCCAACTAGATATCATTCTTATTCTTTTGATCTCTTATCTTGAGCAAAGTTAAAAGCCTAGGGATTATCATATCCCAAGGTCCTCTCATCTCTACCTCTACTGAAAATTAAGGAGGAAAAGGAAGCAGAATGACAAGTGAGGATCGTGATGATGAGGGGTCAGTACTTGGTCCAGGAGAGTGGTTGAGTTTAGGCCTGGGAGAAGGTGAAGGTGAAGGTGTGCCACCGGCTTCAAGTCCTACTTCTCCTAAGGTATTTTCATGTAATTTCTGTATGCGAAAGTTTTACAGCTCACAAGCATTAGGTGGCCACCAGAATGCTCACAAGAGGGAAAGAGGTGCAGTAAGAAAATTCAACTCTCGGAGGATGATGACAATGCTGTCTATGCCATTCCATAATCCTATGTTCAGATCTTTGGGTGTTATGCCTCATTCAGTTCAGCATAAACCAAGCAAGGGTGCAAGTATAACCGTGGCAAGGTTTAGAAAGGCTAATACAAGGTTCTCTATGTCAGCGCTGCCGCCTGACTCAATGTGGCCAGGAAGTTTTTGGTTCAATCCACAACAATCAGAAGAGCAGTCATCAAATCCATATAAGCTTGACCTAAATCTGAAGCTGTAACTATTACTATTCTCTTCATCCATCTCATATTCAACTCTACTTACTTTCTACTGCAGTCCACGGAACTTCAAGCTGAAATTCCCAGTTACGTTCACTAACTTTTAAGAGCTTTGGGTTCCCTTTAGAGCAAAAATATTAGAATGTTTTAAGCTTTTGTATCAATCTTGTACTAGGTAAAGCCTAAATGCAGTGTCTATTTTAAGTTGTTTCTATTGCTGATAACCTAAAACACCTATCAAGCATCCTAATCTCTGCTAAGCTTGGGCAGAAGCTTTCTTACCTCATTCTATTGCAATTTTTGTGATCAAATTGCAACTTAAGTGAGCTAACTATTTCAAAGTTCAAACCCTCAAACACCTTCCACAACAGTGAACCTTTTCTCTTTGTGGGGTGGTGGTTCACATCAGTCATGGAAACAGTGCTTCATGAATTTTAGCAGATTCCACATACAAGGTCACTAAAGACGAAACTTTGCCAGACAAGCTTAGGCATTTCACACGTTCCTGCATACTTCTAGCCACCTACTTAATTAGTAAATTCTCTTTTAAAATATGAGAGGAAATGCAGAGTGCTATGAAGTTCAAAAGCTGACTATTGACAGTAGCTGATGTGTTAAGACTTTAGTTATATATCACAAATATAAATTGTTGCATTTCATATGTAAAGCATATATGTTCCCAATTGCGAATAGTGAGACTCTTTCATCATTCATTCTGTTAAGTGTTTCAAAGAAGGCTGGTGTAGAACTTTTTTTTCCATAAGGCGTCCTGGTTTTTAGACTTCTAGCAAGTACTCTTCCCATAAAATATAAAGGTTTAATAGCACATAATACTCTAAGAACAAACAATACTCTAACCATAACAAACAAAATAATAATAATGGCCAATTTCCTATGGGTTTAGTGGGCTTGGGATTGGACCCTCCCCTCATATTATAATATAAATGAAGACTGGACCAAACCACTCAACTGGGCTATTATCCACATGGGCCAAACCACACTGAAAGATTAAATCCAACCAATTAGCTAGTCTAACTCATGACCTTAGATCATTCATTGCACAACCACCTATATGTTAAACCCATATGATTTCTCTTATATTTTCAATGTGGGACTGAACATATAAGATCAGAAAGGATATTACATTATGTGCAGGTACTGAATAGACAGTAATAGGATAAGAAAATTATATCACTTGTGTGAATTCCTTAGATTGTTCATTGCACAACCACCTAGAGGCTAGAGTACATATCATAGCTTACATGGTATCTGAAATATTGAGTTCTTCAGTTCTCTGCAGAATAACCGGAAGCCTTTCTCTGATGATGCTTGGATCATTATATGCAGCAGAATCAATAGGTAATCCTTTCTGCAGAAATTAATTACACCAACAAGAGATAAATGTTTCAAGCAAACTTCAAAGTTAAGCAAGCCCTCAACTGAAAAACGGAATGGAGACATAAATGCAATTAAAAGTTTAAAACCAAAACTAAAACAAAAGCAAAGTTCATTCATCAGCACTCTGTTATACAAATTTCAACAATGTATTTTTAACTGAATAAATCCTTACAGCCTAATTATTATGGCTGAAATGCAAACAACACACCCTACACCTACAGTACAATGAATAAGTGGCTGCATTTAGAGACATTAGGGCCACCCAGAGGGAGAGAAATAACTTACAGAAGATAAGGTTTCTCTATAGCAGCTTTCACGAAGAATAACTGATTTTCCATGCTCCACAAAAGCACAATGCATACGGGTATCTCTCAGTCGCATTAACACCCCCATCAACCCTAAGCTGTTAGATACCCAATTAGTCAATAGGAATAGATGCTCTAGAATAAGGCAAAATTTCAATCAATCAATTCTTAGTTGTGAACTTGATTGTTTATTTGTTTGGACAGACTAACACCCAAAAACGCAGCAGAAGGAACCAACCACTAGGCATGACTCGCTGGACAATTACAAAACTAAAGATCAGTCCATTGACAACCCTGAAGATGTTTTCATTGACACTAAGGTAGAAAATCAAAGTCAATGTTTACCACTTCAAACGTCAAAGTGCTATTCCACTATCAGCTAATTCATCCTCAAATAACCTCACAATTATGGACACGACACGTTAACCCGACACGAAACCAGATACGAATATAACGGATTAGTGTTTAGTTTTAATGTGTCCCGTGTTAACGGGTTGACCCGGGTTGACCCGTTAATGACCCTTTATGTTTCGTGTCTTACCGGGTCAACTCGCTAAATTGGCCTAGATTAAAGTTCTTAAAAAAATTTGGCGGAGAAAAGTACGTATTGAATGGCTAATTTGAGAATTTGAACATTTTCAAAATTTTGGTGATCAGAGAGGAGTATTAGATGGACTTGAAGTATTGGATCGATAATTAGGAGTATTGGAGGGATTTTGGAGTATTCGATGGATTTTGGAGTATTTGATGGATTGAGTATTGGATAGACTTGGAGTATTGGATGGATTTGGAGCATTGGATGAATTTGAAGTATTGGGTGGACTTGGAGTATTGGATGAATTTGGAGCATTAGATAGATTTGGAGCATTAGATGATTTGGAGTATTATATGAATTTTGGGTATTGGATGTACTTAATTGGAGTATTATATGGATTTTGGAGTATTGGATGTACTTAATTGGAGTATTAGATGGATTTGGAGTATTGGATGGATTCAGGGTTGTAAAAATCGGTCTAGGCGCCCGTCTAGGCCCCGCCCAGGTGCTAGGCGCCTCTAGACCGTGGCGATTTTCCCTAGGCGCCCGCCTAGGTTACCGGCCGCCTAGGTGTCCGCTTAGCGCCTAACTAGGCTGATTTGGCCGCCTAGCGTCTAAGTTAGTCGAGTTAACTCGTCCATTTCGGTCGAGTTAACCCGATCGGCTCGGCCTATTTTTTTATTTTATATATATATATATATATATATATATATATATATATATATATATATATATATGTGTGTGTGTGTGTGTGTGTGTGTGTGTGTGTGTGTGTGTGTGTGTGTGTGCGCGCGCGCGCATACATATATATAATATGACATACATACACTCATAGACTAGTTTGATACTTTGAATCTTTGGATGATTGAAGTATTTGAGTATTTTTAATTTTTAATATTGTTTTAATGTTTTTTTTTTTAAACAATTGTTTTGATGTTATGACTTATGAATTATCAGTAATTCATTTATTTGGATGTGTTATTTGATTAAATGTTGAAAACAACATCATTAAAATTGTCAAATTGCAAGTCTACCACTGTTTTTTTGGCGCCCGCCTAGCGCCGCCTAGATTCTGCCTAGGCGCCGCCTAGGCGCTAGGCGCCCGACTAGCGCCTAGCGCCTACTGCAACCATGGATGGATTTTGGAGTATTGGATGAACTTGGGGTATTGAATGGACTTAGAGTATTGGATGGATTTTGGGGTACTCGATGGATAATTCATAGTGTTAAATGATTAATCGGAGTACTGGATGGATAATCGGAGTGTGGAGTGGTGGCTGATTTTTACTCTTTTTCTTTGAATCTTGGCATGTTAGGGCATATGAAGCAATATGTTGATTTTTTACTAGTTTTATTACGTTTACTAGGAGTCATCAACTAACTTTGGATATGCAAACTAGCTGGTCCGGACCATACCCACTTAGTGGGGCACATCTCACGAAGATGCTTTTTACTTAATTGGTGTCTTAAGTTTTTGCAAGATGTTGAAATACTAGGTGGTCGGCTAACACGCTTAGAGGGCTCACATTCTACTTCTATTGTTTCCAAATATTTAAGCTCATAAGGAAGTGAGGCGCTCATAGTTGTACTATTTTTTTCCTTAGCTAAGTTTTTTTCCACTGAGTTTTTCTTAGTCTAAGCTTTTTAACGAGGCAACCAACGTAATCTGGGCCCCTATACTCAACTCTGACTTAGGGGGCTCATCATGGACCGCTCAATTTAACAGCTGCGTTGAAAAGGACCACCAACCAAGCGGTGACGCCCATCTAAAGATGCTTTGACAAGTGACTGGTCGGAAGAAGATTTGACTTTTAAAAGAGGGGAGTGGATCGGAAAATATTTTTGAGATAGTTTCTTGAGATATCGACTTCGAGAAATCTCAAGAAAGTGAGGGACTGGATGATGGATGGTATACTAGGCTTAGGCTACACGGACCGGCCCAAGAAAGTAACTATTTCAAGGAAGCATAAGAATGACGCAAATTATGCTATGGACTCGTGTCCACTATGCATTGTGGACACGAGTCCGAAACGCCGTCGTTTTAGGGGAAAACGGCGGTATTCTAATTTTTTAAAAAAAAATTTGCGTTTGTTAAGCCGTTAACGGCGTCATTGATTTTATTCTTTCCTTATTTCATTTTGGCAATTTGAGATTGCAATTCTATATCGCAATCTTTCCTTCTTTCATTCTATATTGCAATTCTATATCGCTCTGATTTCTATCTATTCTTTCATTCTTTCATTCTATATCGCAATCGCAGAGTTTGTTGATCGTCTGTATTTGAATAAAGAGTTCTTTGATGGATGAGGCAACAAATCAGAGCGATGGAGGTATTTTGCGATTTTGAATATACTTGATATTTTGTGTTTTGAGATTTATTAGGTAAAAACTGAATTCGATTGTATATTTGTGTGCGTTAATGCGATCAAATTTGGTGTATGTGTATGTTTTTTTTTTTTGAATTTGTGGTTGTTGTTGATTGTGTACAATATGTGAGATTTTGGTGAGGTTTTGCTGGTTATTGAAATCAATGTATGCGATTTTGGGTAGATTTTACAGGTGATTTCAGATTTTGGAGTGTTTACAATACTCATAAATCTCTGCAGTTTGCTTGTGTCATAATATTGCAACTATACATTCATAATGATTGACTTGTACATTCATACTGTGTGAACTATATATTCATAACATTTTTTGGTACTCTGTAGCTATTTGTTAAGTGAATGTCAGTAAGTTGCATGTTATATGTTCAACAATTTTACAGTTGTATGTTTATATATTTGATTGCTATGTGTACACTGTTTATGTATTTTCAGTGAACGAAGGTTTGGTGGGTGATTCATTAAGTACAGATCAAGGAGATTTAAACATTGATGGATCTTCTTCTATTCCAGGTTTTTTACCACTGTTTACTCTTAATTAGAATGTTTTATTCAATAAGTACAAATCAAGTATGGTGATTTGTGATGGTTTTTATTTGCTAGAATGATGTTTTTGACCATATATGTATTGTGCTTATGTGAATAGATTGATGAAGTTATGAATATACACTATGAAATTATGAGTATGTAGGGTGAAATTATGAATGAACATATATGTAGTTTTGAATATACAGTTATGCAATTATGAATGTACAGTTTTATAGTTATGAATATACAACTATGGAGTTATGAGTTTATATTCATAATGTTCAGTGAATGTTATATTTTTTTTATCATTTGATGGAAATTCTGTTCCTATGTAGATCATGGCTGGATTTATTCGGCATTCCCCTCTCCCCCTCTACGTTGGAATTATATTTCCATCAAATGTTATTATTTGTTATACTTGAGGTTATATATTTTGTAATTGCAGTTGATGAAGATTTGGTTGGTGTTGTAGTAAGTAATGGTGATGAAGCTTTTGATTTGTATAATGAACATGCATATAGAGTTGGTTTTAGTGTGAGGAAGGGTAAACAATGTTACAAGGCATCTACCAAGACAATTCAAATGAAGAGGTTTTACTGTTCTAAGGCTGGTTTTAAGTGTAAGGCAGATGGTGGTGTTAAGCTTTATTCAAAAATTGATACAAGGACAGGGTCTGGTGCTTTTGTTCAGTTTGATGTGGGGGGTGATGGATTGTGGACAGTTGCAAAACATATGAAGGTGCACAACCATGAGCTATGTGATTTAGATAAGAGTCATCTACTTCGTTCACATAGGAGAGTGGGAAGTAACCAGCTTTCATGTTTAAAAGATTTGAAGCAGAGTGGAGTTGGGGTGGCAGGGGGTATTAGGTTTTTGAAACACCAATCAGGCGGGTCTCCATTGGTTGGTTTCACTAGTCGTGATGCTTATAATTCGTTGGCTTTTGACACAGTTAAGAGTTTAGATGGAACTGATTCAAATTCGTTGATTGAAATATTTAGGAGGAGGCAGTCTAATGAGTCTGACTTTTTTTTCGATTTTGAAGTTGATTCTGACTCAAGACTGTGTAATTTTTTTTGGAGGGATGGTCAAATGAGACGGGATTATGAATTGTTTGGAGATTTGTTAGTGCATGATACAACATATCGCACTAACAAATATGATATGATATGTGGGCCGTTTGTAGGGATGAATCATCATTGTATGAATGTAATGTTTGGTTGTGGGTTTTTGAAGAACGAGAGGATAGAATCCTTTGTGTGGTTGTTTAAAGCTTTTTTAAGATCTATGGATGGCAAGTGTCAACAATCGATTATGACGGATCAATGTGCAGCCATGGCTGCTGCTATTTCTATAGTTTTTCCATCATCACGCCATCGTCTTTGCATATGGCATATTGGTGAGAATTCGAAGAAGCATATCAAGACGTTAAGGAACAATAAGGAGTTCATAGATATCTTCAACTGCTTGCTGAAATACACAGACACTGAAGCTGAATTTGAATTCTATTGGACTAGGTATGTTTCTGTTTATGGGTTTTTATTTATGAATATACAGTTTATAGGTTATGAAGTTGCAGTTTAGAAGTTATGAATTTACAGTTTAGCTAGTATATTTGGAAGTAGGAATATATGCCATGGATATGAAATATATGCAAGTAGGAATCTGCATTATTTGAATTATGAATATACAGAACATCAGTTATGAATATATAGTATAGAAGTTATGAATATACAGTTTAGCTGTTATGAACCTACATTATATTAACTATGGATATAAAATATTTGCAATTAAGAATCTGCATTATATGAATTATGAATATACAATACATAATTTTCAGGATGGTGACTGAATTTAAGTGTCACAAGAATACATGGCTAGGGAAGATTTATGATTGTAGGGAGAAGTGGTGTCCAGCTTTCAATAAGGATTATTTTTCTGGGGGTATTCTACCTTCACAAAGGAGTGAAACCACTAATCATTCAATTTCTAGAAGGCTGTCTAAGACTGCTGGTTTGTGTGATTTCTACTCATCGTTTGTTAGTGTTATTTCTGAGTGGAGAAGTAAAGAAAATGGTGAAGACTTTCGCTGTGCTCAAGGTGTACCTGCCATGATGATTGACAATGTGAAACTTCTTTCACATGCTAGAGAGGTGTATACAATTGAAATCTATTTTCTGTTTGAGGAACAGTTAATGAAAGGCAGTGCGTGTCACCAAGAGATTGTGTTGAATGATGGGTGTCAATATAAGTATCATGTGTGGCGACCGGATGTAGATATTATAAGGCATGAAGTTAGTTTTAAGCCAATTAATATTGACATTTCTTGCAGTTGCAAACTGTTTTCTGAAATGGGAATCCTGTGTTGTCATTGTCTACGCATACTTGATATAAACTGTGTTCCTAGTATTCCGGACAAGTACATTATGAAAAGATGGACCAAAAAGGTTGCAGCTGTTAGGAATGTGAACTTTGATTTACTGTCTTATAATGTTGGTGTTCCTCATTCAATTTGGGTTGTTGAGATTAGTAGGAAGTTTCAAAAATTGGTTGTTTCAAGTCAAGACAATAGTGTAGCTAGACAGTTTTGCGATGAAGCTGTTGAGAATGCAAAGAAATTGATTGAAGCTGAGATTGGGGAAATGAATATTGAAGGGTGTGATGCTTCATCTTCAAATGGTATTGTTCAAGATCCTTCAAGCCGGAGATTGAAAGGTGTGCGTAATAAAAGGAGGAGTAGTATTATTGCAAAGAAGTACACTATAGCAAGGGGAAGAAGGAGTGCTGCAAACAAGATTGCTTTAAATATAAAGGGTGACGTTCAATCACTGGTTTTGGAAAATATATCTGAGATTGCTGGTGATGGATATCTTGTACACCCAACTTCTAGTAGTTCACAGTTTGTTCGGTTTAATAAGAGTTTAGATGAGAATGTAGTTGCAGACTGAGATTGTGATATGTCAGTTGGTTAGATTTGAACTTTATATTCAAAACTTTTATATATACATTTACAAGTTTTGCAGTATATATTCTTAATACTTGTTCTTTATTTTTTAAAGAGGTTTAAACATCTATGTTGACAGTGTACATTCATGATCATATAACTGTACATTCATATTTCCATAACTGTATATTCATAATATCATAGTTATGAATTACGTAATTTAGTTCAACAAATTAACAGTAGAATCGTATTATTTTTCATGTTAATTTACAAGTTTTATATATATATATTATTAATATTTAATTATTATGTCTATTAAGAGGTTCAAACATCAAAGTTGAAAATAATAAGTTTTACCACTATATATTCATAATTATAAGGTCATAATGTCAATGCTATGTGTTCAAAATTCCAAAGTTGTGTATTCATAGTCACAAAACTGTACATTCATAATATCATAACTGTACATTCATAACCACAAAACTGTACATTCATAATACAAGTACATACATAATGCCATAACTATACATTCATAACCAGAATACTGTACGTTCATAATCTTATAGATATCAAATATGTTATACATGTTCACAAATTAATAATAGAACCATATGCTTGAAACATAAAGTCATAATACTAGAACCATGGTCACAAGTGCAAAAATAGACATGTTTGAAACATAAAGTCATAATAATAGAATCATGGTCACATATGCAAAAATATACATCCCCACAATCCAACTACACAATTCGTAATATCAAAAATTAGAATTCACAATTGTTCAGTCAACCATGTTCAAAATAACAGTATTTCAAATTCATTTCAGGTCGGACAGATCCCTTGCTGCTTTCATAACCCTGTGCATTTCTGTGTTCTCTTCCCACGTTATGATTGTAGCAGCATACTTTGCTCGCAACCCATAGATGAAATCAGCCTACAAATGAAGAACATTAAATAATAAGTCTCATGCAATGGAAAAAAAAATAAAATAAAAAATAAAAAATCTGAAAGTAATATGTTTTCCTCTTACATTTACACTAGAATTTCTTTTGAATCCTGGGTTCCAATTCTTTAGAGTTCCTTTATATGATTCCATATGTCTCATGACATATATTCCACAGTCAATGGAATTTTCAGTCTCTTTCCAGGTCATAGGAAGAACCTCTATAGGAATATCTTCTATTTTCCAGTACAAGGATGAACTGTTTGCTGTCAAGTATTCCTGGAATGCAGTTAGCTACACAAAAAATATGTCAGTGTTCATTATGCATCATACTTCATATATTTCAAATGACAAGAAGTCAAAGTTTTTGGATAAGTTACCAATAATCGAGGGCAATCTTCATACTTAAGTTCTTCTGTAACATCAGGTGGTAGGGCCTTGTTGTCTATCACTTCAAGCTTAGATGAAATCGTGTTGATGCAAATAACAAAGAAGTGTCCATGTCGATACACAGGGAAAAATATCTGTTTTGAAGAAAAAAAAAGTTATAGTACAAGAATTATGAATCTACAGTATGGATATTATGAATATATAGTATAGCAATTATGAATATGCAGTGTTTTGGTTATGGATATTGAGTGTGGGTAATAGAGCTTACCAATTGTGCATCACTGATATCAAGATTTCCAAAAATACTCAGCTCATAGTTTAACCTCTCATTGAAATTTTGCTTCTTTTTATCAAGTGGGAGACTCTTCATCCATTCGTCTGTTGGTTCAAGTTGCAGCTAATGAAAAAACATTTATGAAGAGAATGAGAACTTTGCATACTGCAAATTGAAATTCAAATAACAGTTGCTTGCAAGTCAAAAGATACTTACATATAACATTGTGCTGAAGAACACACGTTTTGGCTGTCCCGGTGCTCGTTTGATGTTGCGTAATGTATGCCTATAAGACCACACATCTATCAGACTGTTTGATATTTCTCCTTCACTCATTGTTAGGAACTGTTGTCTTGTCAAATAGAAATCCTTATAGCTGAACAGTAACTCACTATAACACCCAAAAAAAATAAAAAATAATCAGTTAATACATGGTAAATACTTAAGTAATTAAATAGTTTATTAAATATTTAGATTTCAAACGTACTCATTTGGATGATTATTAGAATCTTCCATGAATGCATAATTTGAAGCGATCCTTTCCTTAACAGTGGTATTGCGAATATATTTTGCATTCTTTGTCCAATAAGGAGATCGTAGATTCAACGGGATATTCTTGAATGTTCTTTTTGGCCTTTTTCGGATGGTGACATCCTCAATATCAGTCTCACTCTCATTTAATGCTCTGTATTTATACAAAAAATGCAAGTAGGAAGTTATAATAATGCAATAGAATATTTATCAATTTAATAAGTATATGTTAACAATTTACCTAGTGTATATTCATAATTCATTAAATGTAGATTTATAATACATAAATTGTAGAATCATAATTACCAAACTGTATATTCATAACTACTCAACTGTAGATTCATAATTACTTAACTGTAGATTAATAACTAATAAAATGCATATCAGTTACATGCAATAGGTATCATATTAGTTGCATTCAAAATATATGAAACCTAAGCATATATTTACCTATCAATATCATCAAGCTCAGCAGTAGGGGCAGCAGCAGCAGCAGGGGTGGCAGGGGAATCTAACGTGAATGGAACCCTAATTAAAGGAGTTTTTCCCTTGTTGCCGGAGGTTGAAACAGCATCAGTTGATTTTTCTTTAGAGTTGTTGGAGGTTGTCAAACCAGCTCCACATGCAATGCTGTCAACAAGGACATCCAATTGTATTCCCTCCGTTGTGCTATGCCCTGCTGGTCTCTTATGTAATGGGGCTGGGGTTAGGGAAATTCCTAGATCAAAAGATGGAGCTTCTATTTCCATTTGCCTGGTTGTTTTCTGAAAAGCCTCTACCAAAGCATCCACTGCAGCTGTAAAAGTTTCTTGACCAAAGAAAATGTCATCTAGCTGCGATGCTGTTGGGGTTGGAGCTGCTTGCATTGTGCTTGTCACAGAAATCATATTTGAAATACCAGAAAAAGTTTTCTTTATCACCTCCACAGGTGCCCCCTCCCTTCCAACCTCAGTCATTGCTTCTCCAAACTCAATGACATCGGCAGCAAGCCTTTGCAGTACTTGCGTCACTCTATCAATACTGGATGATGGCACTAAAATCGTTGGAACTACTTGTGCAGAAGGACAAGCTAAAGCAGAAACATTGCGAACTGTAGTAGGGTTCTTCATTCGTGGGATAACCTTTCCCTTTCCAAATCCACCAGAATTCCTCTCTGCATCCACTCTTTTCCTCAAAAGTTTAGTTGTCCACGAAAGAATGGTAGGGTGTGTTCTAATGACTTTCATCCCCTTGAATTGGACTCTATCAACATAGAAAAGCTGCAAAATCCCCCATAAAATGTATGAACTGCATGTTCATAATGATAAAGTATGATAAAGTATAACACAATACAAATAAAAAACAATATTGATGAGCATATAATCCTTAAGTAGAGGGGGGATGGGGAATGCCGAATAAATCCAGCCATGCTCTACAAAAAGAACAATATGTCCATCAAATTAAAAAATTCAGCCATGCTCTGCAAATGATATAACTGTACATTCATAAGCATATATTTCTATATTCACAACATCCAAACTACAGAGTACCACATGCATAATCTTTGAACTGTATGTTCATAATGATATAACTGTACATTCATAAGCATATATATTCTATATTCACAACATGCAAACTACAGAGTACTACATTCATAATCTTTGAACTGTATGTTCATAATGATATAGGTGTACATTCATAAGCATATAGTTCTATATTTACAACATAATAATATAAAGTAGAGACATATCAAGGACTTACAAGGAGGAATGTGACTGGACCAGTAAACACAACACCAGATTTTTTCTGTTTCTTGTCGATTGATTTGATAAGGTACTTGTAGGTATAGCTGCACCAATTGTAGTTCTTGATCTCGCTAACATCGATCAAAGAGTTCAGGATTCTGACATTGCAGTACCGTGTCTGGAATCCACGGAGCATTGAAGAAATAATCAAGACCATGAAATCTCTCTTAAACTCATCTCCATAATCTCCCCTGTCAATAATTGTGTCTCCCATCCTTGTTATGATTGGTGATCCGGTTTGTATTCCCCACCGTTGTCTCCAAGTACGTAATAGAGCCCTGTACTCAGCTTTTCCATTCTCTTCAAATTTTGGAGCCTCCTCCACCTCTTTTACGCCACGCGGGATGCCTAAAGTGCATTCAATGTCCCTCTCAGCAACATGTAGCTTATCACCTTCCAATACGAAGTCACACTTGAAAACGTCAAAGGCGTGGACTAGATACTCCACCAACTGAGACTCACTGGTGTTCAGTTGAAGACTTAAGATTGATTCAAACCCAATATCAGTTACAGCCTATTTTTGCTGTGCTGATAGTCTTTTAACAAGCTGATCCATAACTCTTGGACCCATCCTAGTGCTAAAGTATTCAATATCAGATCTATGTTCAGCATTTCGTGGTTTTGTGGCTGGTCTTGTCCTCTTTTTTGGATTGACTTGACTTTCTGAATGCGGCTGTGATGGCCCTGCAGTCTGTGAGTTTAAGATTGCCTTCGTTGTCTTTCTTCTCTTGATTTCTCTTTCTGGTGGTTGCTGTGATGTATTAGCAGCATTTGCAGCTTTACCTCGTGTCATTTTTCTTCGAATTTCCTTTAGTGCGTCACTCAATGTAGGCTCAGATTCCATTGCTACCATTGAAAACATTAGGAATGCATGACTTTATGTATGATAAAGTATAACACAAGACAAATAAAAAACATCATTGATGAGCATATAATCCTTAAGTAGAGGGGGATGGGGAGTGCCGAATAAATGCAGCCATGCTCTACAAAAAGAATAATATGTCCATCAAATTAGAAAATCCAGCCATGCTATGCAAATTACAGAGTACCACATTCATAATACATGAACTGTATGTTCATAATGATCCAACTGTATATTCATAAGCATATATTTCGATATTCACAACATGCAAACTACAGAGTACCACATGCATAATCTTTGAACTGTATGTTCATAATGATATAAGTGTACATTCATAAGAATATAGCTCTATATTCATAATATCCAAACTACAAAGTACCATATGCATGATCTCTGAACTGTATGTTACAAAGTATATAACCCTTGAAGTACCATAAGCATATAACCCTATACACGCAGTCTGCAGATTACAGAGTACCACATTCAAAACCCTTGAACTATATATGTTTATAATGCTATAATTGTACATTCATAAGCATATAACTCCATAATCACAACATTTATGAACATTCATAACATTTTGAAAACTATAATCTTAATATTTGAAGTTTATATACTAATATATACACAATTTCCAGAATATGCAGAATGTACAGTGTTAGGACACAAACACTAGGTCAAAAACACAAAATGTATACAGAATATCGTTTAGTATGTAGAGTCAAAAACACAAAATGTTTATGCTGTAAAAAACTCACTTTTAAGAGGTAAGGTTAGACACAGAATACCTGTTCGTTGAGTATATAGAGTAAACGATGGAGACCTGTGGTGCGATCGACGGTGATGGAGTCTATTTTGAGAAAAAAACAGATAAAAATGATGAGAATGGGGGTGAATGGAGGTTTTGCGAGGAAGGAGATGGAAACTTGATCGAAAGGAAACCGCGAAATGGAGTATAACAGTGACGAATCGGGTTTTAATATTCAACATTCAATTAAAAAAAAAAAAAAAAAAAAAAAAAAACGATTGGCTGGTGATAACGGTGCCACTTACGGCTCCGTTAGTGCGCTGGTATGAAACGATGTCGTTTCAATCCGTGTCCACAGTGCGATGTGGACACGGGTGCATAGCATAACGATTGTAAGAATGACACACATTTCGAAGCAACTTAGGAGTTTGATAAGTATTGAACTTATTATTCATAATGTAATAAGGATTGAGCTCATTATTCTTAGTGTAATAAGACTAAGGTTTATTATTCCTAAGGGCATCTCCAATAGCATATTTTGAATGAATTTTGGAATAGCAAAAAATTAAGAACAAGACTTTTAGCTAATGAGATGTTAAAATTTTGGAGAGACTTTTCTCCTACAAAACTTGGGGTTTTGCAGGAGAAAAACAAAAAAAGCAAAATAGATTGTCAGGCCATGGAGCCCACTTGGGCCATTGAATTGAAGCTTCCATTTTTTATTTCTTTTTTGTTTTCTGATTACATATTGATTTTTTTATTTTTTATTTTTTATTTTTAGCTGGCCAGTTTATTTTTAATTTTTAATTTTTTTTGGGTTGAATTTTGTTATTACATTTTTATGCAATAAATTTATATTTAAAAAAATTGTAAATATTTATAATTTTCAACTTATTTTAATTTTGATATGTGTAATTTAAATATAATAAAAATAATAGTTATAATTATAATTATAATTTTTATAATAACAATAAATAAATAAACAATTAAAATATGGAGATAAAATGGTGGGTCCACAAAAAGTTGTGAAAAAACTTAAAACTAATAGGAAGAAGAGATTCTCTGATTGAGTGAGATAGTGGATGATGAGGTGGATGTTGGAGCCTACAAAAATCTGGAGAAAAATCTCCAGCTATTGAGGATGCCCTACTAGTGTAGGATTCTTATTCCTTGTAGGGCTCTAGACCCAAAATATGTATAAATAGACCCCATACATGAAAAAAGAGAGGCAATTTTCACTATTCACAAGCAATATTTATCAATACAAAATACATATATTTTCTCAATATATTTTCTCAATATTTTTCATATATTCTCGTTATTTTCTGAAATTAGTTTTTGTTTTTTTTTTTAAATGGTTCAATTGCAATTTTTAATTTTCTTTTAGCAGTATTAATTTTATGGTAACTCCGTTAGCTCAA
>NW_017619623.1:1010000-1220000 GCF_001879475.1 Ipomoea nil | reverse complement strand
GAGCCCACGTGTTATTCGCAGGTTGTGCGGCATCCCGAGTGGCGTGAGGCCATGGATGCGGAGTTTAATGCTTTGCTACAGAACCATACGTGGCGTCTTGTTCCTTACACTCCGGGTATGAATGTTGTGGGGTGTAAGTGGGTGTTTCGGGTCAAGCGAAATGCTGATGGATTTGTTGAACGGCACAAGGCCCGGCTGGTGGCTAAGGGTTTTAATCAGGTTGCAGGGAAGGACTTTTTCGAGACCTTCAGTCCGGTTGTTAAGCCTACCACGGTTCGGCTTTTACTTTCCTTAGCTTATTCCCGTGGTTGGTCCATCCGGCAGCTGGATGTTCACAATGCGTTTCTGAATGGCTCCCTTGCTGAGACTGTGTATATGCGTCAGCCGCCTGGCTATGAGGACAAGTCGAAACCTGATTATGTGTGCTTCCTGCAACGCTTTCTCTATGGCTTGAAGCAAGCCCCTCGTGCTTGGTTCACTCGGTTACACGACTTTCTTTGTTCTGTTGGCTTTGTTCCTTCTAAGACTGATGTGTCATTGTTTATTTATTCTGATGGTGATGTGCAGTTGTATTTTTTGGTATATGTCAATGACATTCTGGTCATGAGCTCGGATCCACAGCGGGTCTCATGTATTGTGGCCAAGCTGGCTGCGGAGTTCAAGATTCGGGATATGGGGGCTCCGTCGTTTTTTCTTGGCATTGAGATTGTGCCACCCTCAGATGGTGTTCTGCTCTCCCAGAGGCGTTATATTCAGGATATTCTTAAGCGTGCCGGCATGGTGGATTGCAAGCCGGTCTCGACCCCGATTTCAGTTGTTCGGTCTGATGATGTTGACACCACCCCTTATGCCGATCCCACTCACTATCGCAGTATCGCGGGTGCACTGCAGTACTTGACTGTGACTCGCCCTGATTTATCTTATGCAGTTAATAGGCTCTGTCAGCACATGCAGTCTCCTACCACGGCTGATTGGAGTCTGATGAAGCGGGTGTTCCGGTATGTTAAGGGCACTCTTGGTCTTGGTCTCTGTATTCGCAGGTCTCTGTCTTATGCTGTTCATGCTTTTTCTGACTCGGATTGGGTTGGCAACCCGGACGATAGGAAGTCTACCAGTGGTTTTGCAGTCTATGTAGGCAGCAATCTGGTTTCCTGGTCGTGTAGGAAGCAGCGCACGGTGGCGCATTCTTCTACTGAAGCTGAATACAAGGCCTTAGTTGATGTCTCGGCTGAGGTTACGTGGCTCGTTTCACTGCTTAAAGAGATTGATTTTCTGCCAGTTTCTGCGCCAACTCTGTGGTGTGACAACTTGGGTGCCACCTATCTGTGTTCAAACCCGATGTTCCATGCCCGAACGAAGCATGTGGAGATTGATTATCACTTCGTTCGTGACAAGGTTGCCAAGAAGGAGATTCAGGTCCACTTTATTTCTACGAAGGATCAACTGGCAGACGTTTTCACCAAGGCTCTTCCGTCTACTCGGTTTTCTTTCCTACGAGACAAACTCAATGTTGCAGCTGCCCCGTCTTGAGTTTGAGGGGGAGTAGTAGGACTCTTATACTAGTAGTTCGTTAGGACTCTTTATCTACTCTCTATATCATTGTTTGTACAGACTCAGTTACGATTGATATTCAATAATCAAATCCTCATCTTTTGAAATATCTCTTCATTTGCAGATGAACCCAAACCTTCTCTCTCCTACCTTCTCTCTCCAATTTGTAAATATCTCCTAAATAACTACTGGTATTGATGTTCTAGCCTCTAAGGACAAATAGTCCTATCATGTGATACTTTGTTCCCAAATTCCATAGAATCAAACTACCATCCCTCCCCTTGAAAAACTTTTTTCTCAACTTTCAAGAATTCATTTTCCAATGCAAAATGAATTCCACGAACCAAAAAACATAAAACATCATTTTCCTTAACTTTTAGGAATTTTTTTTTCTTAAACAATATTTTCCATCCAACCAAATACTCCCTTAGTAAATAGAAAATTATCAAACTCCTCCTAACCAATACCTCAAGTAGGTAAAATTATTGAAAATAATGAGCCAATTAAACACAAAAAGAAGTTTATAACTAAATAGAGAAAATGCACTATAATTAATGACTAAAATGGGTATTAACTCATTTATACATTTAAAAATGTATAAGTTTGGTGACGTATCCAAGTCCCAAACATTCATATGTATTATGATATGATGATAATGAAAAATAGAGAAAATACTAGTAACAACCCATAGAGATGAGACAAGAAATATTAGGTGAATGAATGTTTAAAATGCTGCAAATGAAGTCTGTATCTTCTTGTGTGAACTGTATTGGAAGGAAATAGAATATGGTTTTGAATAAAAGCACTACATTTCCACCAAACAACCCAACCCAATATAATTGATGAATAATTCCTTATTTCCAGTAGCTGATATGATATGATAGGATAGGCCACCACTAATTGAAAAATACTGAAGAAGATTGAAGATTGAAGATTGAAGAATATACAACTAAAATGCCACCTAATTATAAATTGGAACCAGCTTGTTACTTTTTCCCGACCACAACACAACAAGATAAGCATTAGAAGAACCAAGTGCAAAACAAGAAACTTTTTCAGTAAATTGTACTAGTCTCTGCCATAATATTTCGTACGAATTTTATATAATTTTAAAATAATAAAGGATGACGCAAAATAGCTGCAAGCTGACAGTTGTTTGTACATTATGTCTGTCAAAAGGTAAAAATGACAGCAGTTCACTACCATCACCCAATCATGCTGGCTGCACCGCATGTCCAGGGAAAATATGTATGTACATCCTACTTAAAAAGAAATAGCAAGTGTATCAGTTAGGTGATCAAATAAGAAAGCACATTGTGCTCAATTAGCACATATGTGGCTCTCCTTGAGGAAGTCACAAGATCGAACATTGACTCTTTAGGTTATAACTAATAGAGAAAGTATATTGAACAGATACTACACTGTAATAGAGTCGATAATACTCAAAAAATTAAGAAAGTTGAAGAGTTTCATTACAAAAAAATGAAACGACCCAGTATAGTGCTTCTTTTCTAACTATTGTGCGGGCATACAGGAATGATGGAACACATACATACCTGACAAAACTAGGCAGATGCCACATACCCATACCCTTCCTTCATCTAATAAAATATATTCTCACTTCTGTACAACTGCAAAAAAATTTTCAACTCCGATCCCCCTTAGCTGCTTGCCTGCATGAGCATGGAAAGCCTAATAAGTAAGTCTAATTGCAAGCTCAGATTAGATGTTACAATAGTCCAAAAAAATAAAGAGACAGATATATGTTTAAATTTCATGCCTTCCTAAGAAACACATAAAATCTAGCTCCCAAAGTGATCGAATGAGACAAGTTACTTTTTCAATTATAAGAAAACATACGTACCCTTCACCTACAGGCTTTAACTACACTAATAAATCTAACTGCAAGTTTAATTTTCTACCTTATTTCTTCCCAAGTAGTAGGTAGTTAGTTAGTTTACAGGTAACTTAAAAACTATGCTCAGAATCTGGCAATCTACCATATATAGTACATTATGCAAACAACAAACTCATTGACATAAGAATTTGGCACCAGGTTGCAGAAAACTACATGAAATTGACCGGAAACAAATAAGAATATTAACACTTTCAAATCATCTCAACACAAGTATGAGGTTACATTGTAGGGCAAAATTCACAACATATATACTGAGATGAAATGAGCATGGCAGCCATATATAGAACATTCAATTCACTAGAGTTACATTGCTCAAAGTATGGTTCTCAACTTTAATTTGTCAAAGAAATTGACAAGGCTATGGAGTGGGTATAAATACATATACTAACATAGATACCAACAGATGGCAAATGTTTCATTATTCATCAGGGAAATGACAAGGCATTACAAGGAAAAAATGGCTTACATGTAAAATTCATGGTTGAAATAAACATACATATTACAGTTAAAAATCAAAGTCAAGAATAAAAATATATAAGTGATCAAGTATTCTACAACTGAAATTCAAGCTAATTAGATTTCCATGTCCCTGAGCCTAGAACTCACAAATCAAGAGCAGAAACAATAAAGGCACTCAAGAAGTCACCCCTACACTTTACATGTGAAGGGGGAAAGAGGTCAGACCTTCACAAACTACAATGCCTGCAAAAGTAAAATCTTATACAAGTTCATAATTTCTAGTAACAAAGAGAATGGGATAAACATGATTTTGCAAGTATGGTTTCATCCAATACATTCCCCTCAAGCCAGGATCCCATCAAAGACAAAACTGGTAATAGACTAGTGTAGCATATATCCTCAATGGGCATCAATACTGAAGTTCTTACATGTAATTGTATCCTTGAAAAAGGAACAATACATTGCTAGCTCATTGAGGAAATTTCCGAAAACAGTTTAGTTCAGCCACATTGAAACATAAACTAACATCAATGAAATGTGACATTCAAATTGCAGTCGCTTTCCTTAAAATGATAGGATTTTTTTTCCTTCTTACTTGTTCCAACACAAAGGTATTTCTCTCTCACAACTCACCTATTTTTCTATCTCCTGCCAATCTGACGTTAACTACAAATGCAGAGGAGAAAGAAGCTGAAGATTGGAATCAACAACAGAATCAAAGGCAGCAAAAACAAAGGGCTTTCCTTATGTAACACCAAGGACTTCCACTTTGTAACTTCATGTATTTCATATCTTTCAATAAAATGGAGACACCTATTTATACAAGACTACATGTACTAACTAAGGAAAATAAATCACTAAGAATATACTTTAGAATCCCTAAGATTAGTCAAATATAATCCTATCAGAATATACACACAATCCTTAAGATTAGCTGAATATAATCCTATCAGAATAATGTCTAACACTCCCCCTCAAGTTGGAGCATAGATATTGATTATGCCCAACTTGTTACACAAATAATTTACTCGAGGCCCATTCATGGCTTTTGTAAAAAGATCTCCTAATTGTTCTCCTGTTTTCACAAACCCTGTAGAGATTAAGCCTCGTTGTATCTTTTCACGAATGAAATGACAATCAACTTCAATGTGCTTGGTTCGTTCATGGAAGACAGGATTGGCTGCAATATGGAGAGCTACCTGATTGTCACACCATAGCTTCGCAGGGATAGGAGCCTTGAGTCCTATCTCATCCAGAATGTGATATATCCACAAGATTTCACAGGTTGCTTGTGCCATTGCTCTATACTCTGACTCTGCACTTGACCGTGAGACAACACTCTGCTTCTTGCTTCTCCACGAGATCAAGTTCCCACCGAAGAAGACACAAAATCTGGTTGTAGATCTCCGATTCTCCTTAGACCCTGCATAGTCTGCATCTGCAAAACACTCAACCTTCATATGTCCATGGTTTTGATACACAATTCCACGCCCTGGAGCCCCTTTCAAGTAGTTCAAGATTTGTTCAACAGCTCTCCAATGATCAACAGTTGGTGATGCCATAAACTGACTTACAACACTAACCGAGTAAGCGATATCAGGACGGGTTACAATCAAATAGTTTAGCTTACCAACCAATCTCCTATATCTTTCTGGATCATCAAATGGCTCAAATCATTTGGATTGGAAACGAACCATTAAAATATATATGCGTACATTCATAATTGGAAAATAAAGTATATTTTCACATTCTATGTACTGAATGCTCACATTTAGAAATTCACATTGCATTTCAAAATATTCAAATTGTATTACACATGTCAGCACAAGGCACACAATGCTATGCGAATCTTGGTGTATGGTAGACCAACTCCAACATAACTGCAAAAGACACCCACGTACGATCATCAAACCTCATTGATACTGAATTCTCTATGCAAGAAAGGACATATGATCATATGTATCCATTACACACAGACTCATCATCTAAATCGCAGATTGAGAGGAATTGATCGAAATCTAGACAAGTGATACAAAACACTGCATAAGCTCATCTTCCTTCAACTTGAGTAAATTAGAACCCTGAAGGGATCCATAGAGTTACAACAATGCCACATTGTAAGATTATTTCACATTTGGAGAATGTTAGAATTGTTGAAACACAAAAGTTGTGTCTGTAGAAATATAGTTGTTGAAGTTGTGTAGGGTTGTCTGTAGGATTGTGTCTCTTAGTCTGTATATATTTATCTGTTGTCTCCCCATTGAGACAAGGAAGTAATATAACAAATCTTTCTACATCTCTCTCAACATGGTATCAAAGCCAACAATTTGAAAAAAATTTGAAATTTTTTTTCGGTGAACAGTAACAATTACTGTTCATCCGAAATTAGTTTCTCAGATTACTTCCTAAAGGTGTGCTCTTTTGTCAAAATAATACTACAACCCTCCTCTCCAGTCTCCGGCGACCCCGACCCATCTTTTTCGGTCGCCGGAACACCGCCCACGCGCCTTCACGCGCCACCACGTCGCCGGCGCTCCGACACCACGCGCCGGCGCGTGAGTCCATCTCCGGCGGGTTTTTCTGGTGAGACTTCCCAGTCCGGCTCGTCGGCCCTCTGCAATTTCGTCTGTACCATCAGATTTCATTTTGGTCACAATGTCTTCCGACGAAAATTCTTCGGGTATTTCTCCTGCCAATAATTTACCTACTTCTTCGAGCTCTGTTTATGTGCCTAATCTGTCTGGAAACCCGGTAATCACTTCTAAAAGATTATGTGGTTCTCAAAATTACCACTCTTGGTCGGATGCCGTAGAATTTTGGTTTATGGGCCAAGGTGTTGTTGACCACTTGCAAAGGAGTGGATATGATACCGGAAAAAGAAAAGACAGTTTGGCAAAGGTTAGATGCTCAACTTTGTAATCTCCTTTGGCAGTCTCTTTCTCCACAATTGTTGCCTTTATTCCGGCCTTTTAAGACATGTGTCGAGGTGTGGAGTCAGGCTCAATCTCTGTACACTAATGATGTCTCTCAATTCTATAATGTTGTTGACAATTTGGTTAACTTGAAGAAAGATGGTATTGATATGGAAACTTTTCTTGGCAAAGCCCAAAGTTTGATTGCTGAGTTTGGTACACTCATGCCTATTGGTGGTACACCCGCAGAACAACTTACCCAACGAGAGAAATTCTTTGTAATACTTCTCTTAACCGAATTAGGTCCAGAATTTGAAAGCATCCGGAATCAAATTCTTGGAAGTAACACTGTCCCGGGGACCACCGAGATGTTCAAACGGCTCTTGCAGGTCACCTCCATTCCAGGTACTCACACATCCACTACCGAACAATCTGCTCTAGTCATACAAGGAGGTCGTGGACGAACTAACAATCGTGGTGGACAGAAAAGCACTAGAGTTTGTGATTATTGTAATAGAACTAGGCACACACGAGATCAGTGTTGGAAACTTCATGGGAGACCGGTACGTACCCAAGCAAGTGTTGCTCAATCTCAACCTGGGGAACCAAATTCTCGAACCATTTCCGATGCTGAGTATGAAGAGTTTGTTCGATTTAAAGCCACTCCCAAAGCTTCTGGTTAACTCCTGCAGCCCACACTGATGGAACTCATACTGCCCTTGTATCACAATCTAGCCTGAGCGGACCATTGGTTATCAATTCAGGTGCCTCTGAGCATATCTCTGGTAACTCATCTTTATTTTCTCATTTCACCAAGTCTAAGTCCCTTCCATCTATTGTTTTCGGTAATGGGTCCAAGAGTACGGCTACTGCAATTGGAACGGCTTCCCCCCTTCCTACTTTGCCTCTCTCTTCAATTCTTTATATACCTAACTGTCCTTTCAATTTAATTTCTGTTCATCAACTTACAAAATCTTTGGACTGTAGGGTCACTTTTTCTTCTGACTCTGTCATTATGCAGGACCGTCGTTCGGGGAAGATGATTGGCTCGGGGTATGAATCAGAAGGACTTTATCGATTATCTACCCCAAAACCTTCTACAGTTTGTACTGCTACCATTCCTCCTTCCCTTGCCCATGACCAACTAGGACATTCTAGCCTTAATAAATTACGGCGACTTGTCCCTAGTTTATCTCACTTATCTACCCTAGAGTGTGAAGCCTGTCAGCTTGGCAAACATTCTAGGACATCGTTTCCTAATCGTGTTAATAAAAGAGTTGCTTTCCCTTTTTCCTTAGTTCATACTGATGTTTGGGGACCTTTTCGTTATAATTTAATTCTTGGTTTTAAATATTTTGCTACCTTCACTGATGATTTTTCTCATTGTACATGGGTCTTTTTAATGGAAAACCGTTCTGAAGTACTTAATGTTCTTCAAAAATTTGTTAATGAGATAAAAAATCAGTTTGGAGTGTCTATTAAAACTTTACAAAGTGGTAATGCTGGAGAATACTTTACAACTCCTTTATCTAACTTTCTTGATTCAACAGGCATCCTCCATGAGTCATCATCTTGTCCCAATACTCCACAACAAAATGGGGTATCTGAACGTAAAAACCGGTATCTCGTTGAAACAGCCCGCACCATGATTCTCCACTACAAAGTCCCTCCAGAATTCTGGGCAGATGTTATCCTTCATTCCTGTTATTTAATAAATCGTATGCCTTCATCTGTTTTACATGGTAAGATACCTTATAATATTTTATTTCCCGATAAGCCCCTTCATACTCTTCCTTTAAAATTTTTTGGGTGCACCTGTTTTGATAAATTTTCCCCAAAATCCTTAAAATGCATGTTTGTTGGGTACTCTAGGTTGCAAAAGGGTTTCAGATGTTATTCCCCTGAGAAGCATCGTTTTTATGTATCTTCTGATGTTACTTTCTTTGAATCAACACCTTTCTTTTCGTCTAGTTTACCGACCTCCATCTCTCATTTTCCTGATGTTCTTCATGTTCCTACTTTTCAAGGAGGGACCGAGGTACATTTACCTCAAGACCCGTCATCACCTAGAAATCCTAGTTCCCTCACCTACTGAACCTCCTTTACAAAACAACAGTGTTACCCCCTTTCCTTACACTTATCATTGCCGCTCTCGACCACCCGCGACTGTTCAAATCGATGAAATCCCAACTGATTCATCTCTCGAGCTATCTATGCCCTCGAACCCGGTTCCAACAACAAGCTCTCCTATCGCAAGTCGTGTAGGTAACAGGTCATCACGAAACCCCTTTCCCATATACAACTTTATTTCATATAATCGTCTCTCACCTTCATATAATGCTTTTATCACATGTTATCTTCTGTTTTTGCCCCTAAATCTGTTAAAGAAGCCCTTTTCCACCCTGGTTGGCGTCAGGCTATGGTTGATGAAATGGTTGCTCTTCATTCATCGGGGACTTGGGAGTTAGTTCCATTACCCGAAGGTAAAACAACTGTTGGTTGCCGATGGATCTATACTGTGAAAGTTGGGCCCAATGGACAGGTTGATAGACTTAAAGCTCGACTGGTAGCCAAAGGATATACACAGGTTTTTGGGATTGATTACACTGACACCTTTTCACCAGTAGCTAAAATTGCTTCGATCAGAATCTTTCTTTCTATGGCTGCCGTTCATCATTGGCCCTTGCATCAGTTAGATATTAAAAATGCCTTTCTGCATGGAGATTTAGAGGAAGAAGTCTACATGGAGCAACCTCCTGGGTTTGTTGCTCAGGGGGAGAGTAACTTGGTTTGTAAGCTCAAACGTTCTCTCTATGGTCTAAAACAATCTCCTCGTGCCTGGTTTGGACGGTTCAGCATAGTAGTGCAAAATTTTGGTTTAAATCGAAGCAAAGTTGACTATTCCGTCTTTTATAGACATCAACATGGTAAGAGCATTTATCTTGTTGTATATGTTAATGATATTGTCATTACAGGAGATGATGTTGAAGGAATACAATAGTTGAAACAACATCTATTCCAACATTTTGAAACAAAAGATCTCGGGAAGTTAAAATACTTTTTGGGAATTGAAGTAGCACAATCCAAGCAAGGAATTTGCATATCACAAAGAAAGTATGCATTGGATATACTAGAAGACACATGTATGATGAATTGTAAACCTCTTGACACTCCTATGGATCCAAATATCAAACTCCTACCAGACCAGGGGGAGCTTATCCAAGATCCGGGAAAATATAGACGATTGGTTGGAAGATTACTTTATTTAATTGTAACTCGACCTGATATCTCTTTTGCGGTAAGTGTTGTTAGTCAGTTCTTGGCATCTCCACGTGAAAGTCATTGGAAAGCTGCCATTCGGATTTTACGATATATTAAAAAATCTCCAGGCACTGGTTTGTTATACAAAGACCATGGAAATCTTGAAATTATTGGGTACACGGATGCAGATTGGGCAGGTGCATGGGATAGAAAATCAACATCTGGATATTGTATCTTTCTTGGTGGTAACTTAATCTCTTGGAAAAGTAAAAAGCAAAATGTTGTTGCTCGATCAAGTGTAGAAGCAGAATATCGATCTATGGCCGTTGGAACATGTGAACTTGTGTGGTTGAAAAACCTCCTTACCGAACTGCAGATTTGTACAAAGGAGTCCATGAAGCTCATTTGTGATAACCAAGCAGCTTTGCATATTGCATCAAATCCAGTTTTTCATGAAAAGACAAAACCCTTTGAAATTGATTGCTATTTTCTTTGAGACAAAGTTACTTCTGGAGATATTACTACATCTTTTATAGGCTCAAATAATCAATTAGCTGATATATTTACTAAAGCTTTAAGAAGTCATAGGATTGAATACATTTGTAACAAGCTTGGTGCATATGATATACATGCTCCAGCTTGAGGGGGGGTGTTGAAACACAAAAGTTGTGTCTGTAGAAATATAGCTGTTGAAGTTGTATAGGATTGTGTCTCTTAGTCTGTATATATTTATCTGTTGTCTACCCATTGAGACAAAGAAGTAATATAACAAATCTTTCTACATCTCTCTCAACAAGAATGTCTTATTTATAAAATATATTTTTTTAAAACAATTATCATGTTTCGGTACAGATTTCTGGAATAAAACCTCATTTTAACAAATATAGTAATAAGTCGTAGTATCTCCTAACTAATTCACCTAAAAGCTTATCACAGCAAAAGTGAAACGGGATCCAAAATTCCAAATAAACTAAGTTTCCTTGGTAAACTTTTCATGATTCAAAGAATACATAAACTCCTAAGCCGGAGAGCCCGAATTGTGGCCCAATGTAATATGACAAGCTATTTCATAATAAGTGATTGAGATCATGTTTACAGGTCAGGTTTCCAGAACTTGGGCAAATAAACTAAATTTCATCATAAGTTGTAGTATCATCCTAACTAATTCACCTAAAAAGCTTATCACAGCAAAAGTGAAACGGGATCCAAAATTTCAAATAAACTAAATTTCCTTGGTAAAACTTTTCATGATTCAAAGAATACATAAACTCCTAAGGTGGAGAGCCAGAATTGTGGCCCAATGTAATATGACAAGGAGACAAGCTAATTCATAACAAGTGATTGAGATCATGTTTACAAGTCAGGGTTCCAGAACTTGCCATATACATTCAACAAGGACACAAAAAGGCATAACTAACCAGTGGAAATAGAAATAGATCAGTTGCAAACCTTTTCCAGCTGGATATCAGGTAGCCCTTCGTGAAAGTTGGTGGGACATAATTTTTGTGAGGGCAATTCAGTTTTCTGTAATGCTTTAGGACTAACACAGTCACTGCTGCTATCCATACTTGATGCCCCAAAATATAGATGGTTGAGTGCTGATCTAAGACGCTGATTTCTTAGAGAATAATAGATTTTAGTTGCAACTGGATGCGGAACATCTGAATAGTGTTTGCAGAATTTCAGTTTCACAAAAACATATAAATAATGGGAAGTTTAATGGGTACGCTAGTCTCCAGAGTTGACATGCATCTGGCTGACAGATTTTCATGTGTTTAAAGTAAATGCAGATTTTGTTTCCTGACACAGGTCATTCCATTCCAACCATAGATACACAGGTTACCTGTGATAGCATGAGCTTTTGCAGGCATTTGAACCCCAACAACACAATTGCAAATTTGCTCATTTTTTGTGCTGGACCTTGCCTCTTCACCTTTATCATTATAAGAGAAGGTACATGTTAGTCAAGCTCTTATAAACAGAAAATTCCAACAGATTGTACAATATGAGCAATATTAAGATTATATCCAACGTCCAACCAAGGTAATATATGAAATCTTGAGAGTTGAGATAGCCAAGAATTATAGGATCATGTTTTTTCTGCAATATGAAATCTAGAAAGTATGAAGAACTGATGTAGACTGTGTCTTACAAGGAATTGTCTCTAGTGCAGTGGTACTACAAAGACCATAAGTTACAACACTTGCTGCTTCAAAATTATCCAATAGCTGTGGACTCCCAGTAGCTGGCCTAAAAGGATAAAGAATGGCATTACACTTTCAAAAATCATATCTGTGAGCCTAATAACCACTATTCTGTCGGAAATAACTGACGTATGCACAGTAAAACTTCCCATCTGCATTTGTAAATTTTAAATGAAGTAATCATTTAGTTTACAAGAATTAATAGTAATGATTAATGTATTCATATGAGTATTCATGGAGAAGTGATGTATGTCTATGGCATGCATAAAATGGGTCAGTGGGATGAGATCACGAGGCCCCAGCATCATGAAGGGCACTGGGAAAGATGTCACTACCTTACCTGTTACCTCTATTTACAAAAAGGTTGTTTGATGTATAAATTAAGTAAAAAATAATCAATATTTTAAAAATTTACCCAAAGCTCACATATCTGTCTGCACAAGCAATTAAGAATTGATTTCTTACTGAATTAACATTTTCACAGAACCAGTTGTCAGTTCTCTATAAATAGCCAATCCCTTGTGCTGAAAAAACTGTTTTCAAATAGCTATAATATCTTAAGAAAGAAAATAAATGAGAAGTTGAGAACACAAATAACTATATACATACAAACAAGCACATGCATGCATAAGATATAAACACACACATACAATCTATATGACAGAAGGGTCAAAAACCAGGAAAATGCAGTGCTCTTCTAGGCCATTGACTGATGGATAGTTACAACCAGAGGTGAATGCCTACATCTTGGATCGTTTTGTTTGACGTGATTTTGCACCTTTTATGCAATCTATAGTTGCAGTACTGACAGCAGAACCATCTGTCAGAACAGCTCCATCCAAGTGCGGTGAACTTCCTGCAATAAAATAATATACAGAGTGGTGAAATGTGAGAAACAATGAAATTACTGTTTCAAATTCAAGATCTTTCACTCCAAAAATCAAGGGGCAGATCTTCCAGTGTTAAGATGGGCCAAACAGATAGGAATAGAAATCCAGCGATTCAGAAACTGCACCTGGCAGGGAAGCTCATTTATTTTTAATTTAAACCTATTAGAATCCAGGTATTTGTTATTGACCTTATGTTAGTGCAAGGGAATGGCATAGCCCCCTCAAAAATTTCTATCTCTTGCTCCCTTTTTCTACAGATTCTTTCCAACCCCGATCCCAACTTAGAGTGTTATGTCCTCACGTCACAGGCAAGAAAACATAAGGAAAAAAGAACAAAGCATAATAGTTGGAAAAGGAAAAGAAGAAAACATTGGGTTTGCTTGAGACCCAAAAATCCCTTAGACCCTTTTTTGGGTTTGAATTTCTGTCTGTTCTATTATTCTAAATAACACTCCCCTTTATAGGGTTGATTACAAAGATTGCTAAACTAAGAATGATTAATTATTTGGTAGTTTCCAAATAATTAAACTTCCAAAAGTAATTCAAAAACTAAGAGTAATAAGTTAAATAACTATTCAATAGTTTCTAAATAACTGTTTAGTAGTTTCTTAATATCCAAACTATGTAATGTAACTGTAATAAATTAAGACTTCCCAAATAATCATGGCCCCAACATGTATCATAGAGCCATAAATTTTTGTCATCAGGCACGCACGCACAGTCGCACACACTCAATTTCTATCAAATTTCAAGTTGTCCAGCACTAAATTGCAGCCCCAGTTCATAATGCAATAGTCAAGACAGTGAGTTTTAGCATAAAAAAAATGTTAAGACAAGTAAACGAAAGTATGACTGTGAACCAAAAATGTTAATGGGAAGTATCATTAAGCCAAATGAAATGAATGAGAAGGAAATTCTACTAAAAGTATAGGAGTGATACTTTTTGCTTCAGCAAGGATAGTTGAGGGAACCTTCTCCTCCATATTGGAATCTAATGCAGAAAAATAGGCATCACCAAATGATTGTGGCTTTTCATTCTCCCTGACAGCCACAGCTTGGTCTTCGGAAATTAAGGATTAAAATCAAGTGAGAACAATAGTTATCTGATGTAACAAATAGTACATACTTTTCATGACTTAAAATGAGATCTGCAATAAGCTTTTAACTGTTTTTGTTGATCAGATGAATTTCCATTTTAATAAATTACAAAATATTTTAGAGCCTAGTCTAAATTGTACCATTGTTCATCATAAAGGGGTAGAAAGGATACTTGAATACGTGTTGAGTGACTTTCTCCTCTGTTTCCTTGGGGGTTTCTTCTGCCTTGTGCCGCCATCAAGCTCTGGAATAATTTCATCCACAGAATTTAATGACTTGCAGATCTCTGAAAGAAAGATAAAAGCAATAGTTTTAAGCAAAGAGGCTCTAGAATTAAAAACTAGAACTGAACTTTATTTTATTTCATTATGAAAGCCACAGACAAAATCCAAATTTAAGAGACACTTTTCAACTTTTCCACATAAAAGAAATCAACAAGTGAATGTTTGTAAACAGAGTCTAGCTAAATAAAAGAAAAGCACAGGCACAAAAATAAGTTACTACAAAGGGAAAGGAAGGAACCTGCATGAGCAACATATTGGCTGACCTTTATAGGCTTCTTACAAGAATTGCAACAAACCTTGAAATACATATTCAAATAATCAATCATGCACAAACATGAGAAGCATATAAAATATCATGGAAGTTATATTACAAAGTTTAGCCAGTGTATAAGTCTATCAAGTTATAAATTGATAAAACTTCTATACATTAAGTATATGAAGAGTTGTCACTGCTATTAGCCTATGACTAGAGCTTCACTTTGACAGATGTTCAATGTTCAATGTTCATTCGTTCAACTTCCAAATATTGTGTTCTGATTGGTAGTAATTTGGTAGAAAATATACAATTTGGTGAATAAAAAATTAATCATTACCATATTATTTTTGTTTATAATAATGGAAAAAAAAGAGGGAAGTAATTCAAATATGTGAGCTAATATTTGTGGAACAAAATTAATAAAATGACTAATAAATATGATATGATTAATTAGATTGTCATAATATTTGCTTTAATAAATGCTCCTTAACTATTACTCCATACTATTTAAATTTTAACAGGAGTTTAACAGAGTTATAATGGAAAATTGGAAATACGGAATGAGGGAAATTATGTCCAGCTAAAATGTATTTAAGCATAATGTACAGATCTCTTAGCACTAAAAAAGGGTCAAAAACCATGAATATAACCTAGATTCACACAAATAACATTTTTAAATATTAGTTGTATACTACATCATTACTTAGGTCATTATTTTGTTGATTTTATCATCTATTTTGTAACTTTAGATGATGAACATTTCTACTACAAATTCCACTACATAGAGCTCTGCTTCTCTCAGCCTTTTTTCCCAAACTATGGGTTTTCTCATACTCTAGTTAAACAAGAAACAATAATACTGGAACATGGTAAACTCAAATCAATCCATACAAGGAAGGCAAAGTGTGCAAGATCATACATGAAAAGGAATCTCTCTCTTTTCTCCTTTTTAATAATGAACAAAGAGAATGGTCGAATAGACAAGGTCAAAGCAATAAATCCAAGGAAAATGAAGGCAAAAGGGTGGGAGATCATATAAGAAAAGGAACCTCTCTGACTCTCTTTTCTCCTTTTTAATAATGAAGGAAAAGAATGGCCAAGTGATCAAGGCCAAAGCCATAAATCCAAAGAACCTGAGGACTAGGGCAAATTATGCTATGCAACGGTGCACACGGAATTGGATCCATAATTTCTATACTATAGATCCATAATTTCTATACTATAGATTCATAATTTCTGTACTATAGATTCATAATTATTGAACTCTATATTCACAATTACAAAACTCTATGTTCATAATTTTCAATGTTTATATTCCCAATTGTTGAACTCTGTATTCACAAATCACTAAACTATATGTTCATAATTTGATAACTATACAGTATAGAAATTATGAATCTATAGTATAAAAATTATGAATCTACAGTATAGAAATCTGAAATTATGAATCTATAGTATAGAAATTATGAATCTATAGTATAGAAATTATGGATCCAATTTCGTGTGCACCTTGCATGGTGCACACGGTTGCACAACATAACGCTCCGAGGACTAGAGGTTAGATGCTGGCACCACAATGCCAAAAAGAATAAAACAAAAAAAAAAAAAAAACAAACAAAAACAAAAACAAAAAAAACAAAAGATCTACATGAAATATATGGGATGAACATTTTATAGCACAGTTTGTTGATAGAAGTCTTACCAAATGTAAAGGATCTGTCATTGGCCTCAAGCCAAATACATGCATATCTGCCAAACCAACAGAATTCAAAATATTAAAATAAATAAATACATAAATAAATAGTAATGGAAGTAGATACATAAACTCAACATTGGATTTTATATATTTTACTTGTCTTTCAGACTTCAACAAAGTTCAAGACTGGAGGAATTACTGTAGTAATTTTCATATTAAACTGAGAAAAATAGAAAATTAACTGAATAGGACTTCAGAGAGTATGCAAACCATCTAAGGCATCAATTTGCACAAATCTCGTGCTTCATGGAAAATGTTTTTTTTCTTTTTTTATTCTTTATACACAGTTCTCTATTTTCAAAAAAGGGCATGGTTCAGATAAATCATATATATATATATATATATATATATATATATATATAAAATACACTTTTAAAATCCCAGTTTTGGGTGCACGTTTACGTATCAACGGTTGAAATTGTAGTTGTTGCACATTGCATGTTCATAGTTCTCACAGGAAGCATGGTTCTCACCAGTATACATATATATATATATATATGTATATATATATATATATATATATATATATATATATATATATATATATATATATATATAGAGAGAGAGAGAGAGAGAGAGAGAGACAGAGAGAGATTTATGTTACTTGATTATGTTTACTCCTAAGAGAACTATATAGATTTTATTGTGAAGATTATAGTTTCTAAGCTAGAATTGCTTTATTTTGTTCCTTAGATTTGCATATTAATGGGAAATATATGAAGAATGAATATTAGCCAAAAACACAACATACACTAACTAGTAGCCAAATCAAGATCCAAAATAAAACCTACATTTGCTTATCCATTCTTGCCTAGTTGCCTCAAACTAGCAAAATAGCTTGACAACAAGATTACCTTCTTCATCAATCAAATTTGCTTCATCTGCCTCCTTTAGTTCTGTGCAAATATATTGAGCAGCTAACTTATGGCGGCCAACATCCTCTGCCAAGCCAGGAAAAGTCAGAAAAATGAAAGGTGGAAAACCTGCAAAGTAAGGTAGCCTAGTGGGATAGGATTTAATTTACAAGATAGATATAATTTCTAACATAATGGTTACCTGAAATAGTCTGTGGGATACTTCCAGCTGCCAGAAACCTGGCCATGACTGCCATTCTCCCAGTTCCAAGTGCACATACCATCAAATTGTAATAATCTGTAAGGCAATGTACTGGTGTAATCTTAATTATTGCTAAGATTATCAATAATTTTGCAAGAAAAGAAAACAGAAGAAATAGCATGGAGAATGAATATAACAGATTTTCATCATCACTCCCATGAATCCTGCAGCTATTTTTATATTTTGGCATGATTATTGGTTTCTAATCTTATACGGTATTGTATTTACAGGATAAAGCTTATCATCAAAACTCCAATTGAAGTGCTTCAACTAAATGTCACACTAAGTGATCAAAACCATGTTACAAATTTACAAAAAAAAAAAAAAAAAAAGAAAGAAAAAAAATTTCTGTGACAAAGCTTCAATTCAATTTTCATGAGATGATTCCAATACATAAAACATTTGCTTGTTACACACATGCTACTATCCCCCACATAAGTTTAATATATTAGTAGGAATGCAAAAAGATGGTCAAAAGATGCAGGCAAACATATGAAAATTGTAAAATTTAAACTTCAATTTTGGAGTTCGAATTACTTTGTTTGGATAATTATTGTATATAATTTGAGATCATTAATCTTTAAGGAATATTTAGTATTGAAATTCTGAAAACTATATGCATTAATGTAAAGAATTGGACAAAAAGAAATAAAATAAAGGAATGAGTGAGAGTAATTGTCTCCCAACCTATGTCTTTATTATTGTACAATAAGCAACCTATAATTACAAAACCTACAATCGGGGGATTCCAAACTGATACAAAATTACCTAAATATTTATCTTACCATATTCACCACTACTTCTCAAGCTGGATCTTACATGCCATAAACTCCTAGTGTGTTACATATGTATTCTACCATTGAGCAACTAAGGGACTTGGTGAGAAGATATGCAAGTTGATAATCTGCAGCAACAAATGTTGTGATGCAACCTTCACCCAAGTGATTTAGGAGCACCATTTCACGGGATTTCATGACTTATGATACCAGTTTTAAACAAACAAAACATTTATTTTCCAAAACTATTCATGTAGATATGAGACTACTTTTTTTAACTTATCCAAAATTAAGAAATTATCTCAGGTTTCTCTAAATCTTTTCCAAGCAATCATATGCAATGCTTTTCTAGGTAACCATATTTCTTTAACAAGCCAACTGTTTTTAAGAAAACTTGAGCCAGCCAGCCATGATTTGAAAAATGTAAGTATAATAGACTGTACTTTCGGTGTGGGGGCATGCCTGTAGACAGAAGAAGAATCTGCAATCTCCATTATAGTAAGCACACTCCAGGGAAAGAGGAACCCTTAGCAAAAGAGGGAACTAATGAAACAGAGTGGTTGTTTACCCATACCACTACTTTTCTGTGCATAAATTGTACCAACTTTGGACCCTTCACATTATCTATTGCTTTTGGCCATGAACATTCATGGCATCCTAAGTCACAGGTCCTTCTTGACTAGTCATAAGAAAAACAAATTAATATTTTGTATGCACAATTACAAGTGGAAATGAATGAGAGAAAAATGAAAAAACAATTACAAGTATGCTCATATGTGGAGGTATCAAACTTGTTTGTTGGGTTACATTTGGGCAGGTTAAACTTACTTGAAGAAAAATTAAGACGGCTTAGTATATACATAACTAAAGATAGAAAGCTTGTCGGTTGCTTTAATTTTGGGTGGGGTTGACGAAAGAAGGGTAGTCCAGAAACTGGCTAAGAGAAAAGTAGGTCAAAAGGAGTGGGAACATGTTTAGCTAGTTTTAACCTACTTCCAAATTTAATATTTTCATTCACATTTTATTATTTGTGACTAAAGATGTAGAGCTAAAATATTATTAATGAAACAATGAGATATAACAATTTATATTTATAGAATTTTGCAAATTAGAAGTCTACAACTAATCATTCACGAAAAATTCTTCAACCTCAACAATACCACAAATCTCAATAAGTCCGCCAATAGTCACCAAATAAATTTACACAGAAACCCCAACAACAGCAACACTCACACTGATACAAAATAAAAAGTGAGATTTGAAGCTAAAGTCTTATCTTAGACAAGGGACTCTATATACCAACTCAATAACATGGGTGTTGGAAGGAAACAACATAGACTACTAATAATAAGAAGATTTTTTAGTTATTTGATCGGGGGCAGAGAGAAATTAAGAGGGCTAGAACTAACAATCACTCTAAAACTTAAAATTGGTTTTCTTATTTATGCATGGGAATGGGTTCATAATCCCACAATCACAATCTGGCCTGGATCCAAGGCAAAAGGTTTAATCATGATATTTGGGGTGCCAACCTAGCTAATGACAACAATCAATTCCAAGACATCCTAATCTTAAACCTCACCAGCAAACATGAGATTGTGAGCCAGAAATACAATTGCAATCTGAAGGTTATACTATAGACTATAGCTAACCTCTGTTTATGTGTCTATAATCACTAAAGAGAGTGGTACTAATGTTAGCTTCCATGTCACCTGCTTTTAACCTTTGCTTCTCAACATGGTTTGACCCTTCATTAAACTAAAGCAATTTCAACCCGCCAAGCTTCACCCGGCATAGTTACAATGTCACCAAAACACATAGGCAAACAGCATAATGCAGCACAAAAGACACAATACGTACTGTAATTACCTATACCATCGTACATTTATTCAATACACCACAAGAAATCAGAATAAAATTTCATGTCAGCATGAAACTTGAAAATGCATGCGAGTACAACCTCATTTTCACACACATGAAGTTGGAAAACAATAGAAAAAAACAATGAATCAAGAAACCCATTGATTGGTAAGCATCACATTACCGAAACCCAATTAGGACGACGACCGTGAGAAAATCCTAAAAATTCCTAAAACGCCCGGAGCAGGAGAAATGGAAAAGATCGAATTGAAGAGGAATTTGAGGAGTTTGAGAGAGAAGTATCCATCGAAGAAATGGAAGTGAATTGAGAGGCGAAGAAGAAGTGCAATGTCGATGATCCTCACATCACTCAGAGAGAAGAATGAGAAGAAATTTGAGAAGAAATTTGGAATTTTCTTAAACTGGGATTGAGAGAGCAGTTGGCGTGGGATAGCAAGATGGAAAGCCAATAGGAGAGGCGCGTTTGGATGCGCGTATGTTTTTCAGTTGTCTTACTTTTTTCCTTTTGCTGACACGTTGGATCTGGTTTGCTACTTGCCTACTTGCGACTTGCGAGCCTTTCCTTCAAACTTCAAACTTCAATTGTTATACGCACAGGATGCACAATTCAAAATTCCATGTTCCGTGGATACAAAATTGTACGGTAGAATACACATAAACTATTTAACATAATACATATAACTAATATAATACATAATATACATAAACTCTTAATATAATACATATAAATACACAAAAAAAAAAAAAAAATTGTAACGGCTGGATGGACGGAACCGTGTCCGTCGCGTCAACTCCCCACCAACTTATAAAAACGACGTCGTTTTGGGTCAAAGCGCCCTAGTGTACGATATAATTTGCCACCGACTTTACTAACAGGAAAATTTCTACAATTTTTTGAAAAACTGAAGAATTTGATAACAGAAAACATGTTTACTAATACAGTTTTTCATTTTTAAAACAGGAAATAATTTTTCAATTTTTTAAAAAACTAGAAAACTTTTAAAATTTGTTTTCTAAATTGAAAACAAAATCATCTATAATCTATTTGACTATATGTCACTATAACCATCTCACCATTATCTACTTACATATTTATTTATTACTATGATATGATTACATTAATTATTATATTCTTTACTTATCAACATCTTTTATCTTTTCTACTTGCATTACTTATTTAAATATAACTTATTTGCTTACGCTTAAAGTTAGACATTATTCACATTATCAAAATTAAAAATTGAACTATATACCAAGTTTTAGATTTTGAATGAACTCAATTGATTATTGGTTTGGATATTTTTAGTTATGTTATATCGTAATACAAATTGGTCCGAATATCGAATATTGAAATTACACATATATTAGAATTCAAAGTAAAAATTATATATTTATTTACATGTCATTTAAATGAATATATTCAGAAAAATTTTAAATATTAATTAAAAATATTAATATTATCTAAACTAAATTTTAGGTAAACTTAATATTAACCAGGACTATGTGGTCTAATGGTATCCGGGTTGGACTTCCATTTGGAAGGTTGTGAGTTCAAGTCTCAGTGGAGGCGTTATTGGCTCTTTGTGTTTCAGTAGGTTGAGAAAGTATATGAACAGGTACTACAATGTAATAGAGCTAGTAACATTCAAAAAAAAAAATAAAATTAGGTAAACTTAATAGGTTATTGGTTTGGATATATTTTTAGTTATGTTATATACATATATAAATTTGGTTCGGATACCAAATGTAAAAATCTTACATATATTAGACTTAAAAGTAAAAATTATATTTGTTCAATTTAAACCCAATAATATCTTAAAATATTTTAAATATAAGGTCTAAAAATCACTTGAAATTAAACTTGTGTTAATTTGATAACGTTAATCTAAAAAAGTAAATTTAGTAAACAAGTTTTCTGAACAGAGAATGAAAAGTAAAAAATTAGAAGACATAAAAAAATTTCCCTTTAGTAAATGGGAAAATTTCCAAGCCTTTCTTATTACGAACATATGAGGAGTTGTATTTTTAAGGAAAAATGATCAAATTAACCCCTTAATTAAGTGGCTAAGTCAGTAAGTCAACTGGATAGTGCAATTAGGTCCAAAAAAAAAAAAAAAAAAAAAAAAAAAAAAAAAAAAACTTCCATTCATATCACATAAACCTATAAAATTGTTCAATTGAGCCCAAATTAACATGTTTAGCATGTGAACTCTTCCAGGCTTGACACATGTCATTTTTAAATATTTTTTACTTTTGTTTTTTTTTTTGTTTTTTTTAATTTATTAAATTTAATTTTTTTTTAAGTACAGCCACCAGTTGTCTGCCGAGGACGCCTCCTTCACATACAGTCGTGGCTATCCTCTTTGATATATAGTCACGGCGATCAAAGATTAACGGTCATGGCTGTCCAGGGCTGTCCCCAGATAGTCATGTCCGTCTAAAAAAAATCAAAAAAATATTTAGACGACCATGGTTGTCCATGGTTATCTGGGGACAGTCCTGGACAACCATGGTCGTGGCAGCGGCCTTCCAGATATTTGGAAGACGGTTATGGCCGTCAATCTTTGACAACCATGGATGTCGCAAGGATAGCAATAGCTGTTTGTGAAGGAGGCAACCACCGACTGTCTTCGCCGAACACGCGGTGGCGGTACTCTTTCTTTTTAAATTTAATAAATAAATAAATAAAATTTAAAAGTTTTCAAAAAAAAAATAAAATTTAAAAAAAAAAAACAAAAAATAAAAAATATTTTAAAATGACATGTGTCAAGCTTCGAAGAATTAACATGTTACATTAGTTCTTGAACAAAAGGCAACTAACCTAATCCTTACAAAGGTTCACTGTTTAATTCGAATTACATCTTAAAACGAAACAAAGTTTATAAGAAAACAAACTTAAATAGCCATAGCGTCCCGCTGCCCACACTGAAACTATGTACTTTACCCGAACCCACACTGCACCAGTTCATCCCAACCGGTCAGTCACATGCACCACGCAATATCTAGCGTTTCTAGGTATATGTACACGAACATAGCTCCTTCCCAAGTTGTCCACCCTTTAGCCAAGGCCGCGCCTGCCTACCAGCCTCAACTCATGCCGAGTCTACACCCTTCTCGATCGGCAACCATGCTGCCCATCACCACAGCACCCCTCACATGCCAAAGTGACATGTTTACACAACTTGTAATGGACCATAATACACCACGGGTGAACGATTATCATCCTTTGGCTCGTCTTCCTTCACGACATTAAATTTTTGGTTATTGGGACAATTACGTTTCATATTGGAGCTTGTTATCAGTTGCATCATAATTGTAGATAATCAAAATTTGATCACCGATGGTATCCATTTGTCACTAGAATACAATGCAACATCAATAATAATTTAAGAAACAATCCAAAGAGAAATGTGGTTGAAACTTGTCATTTTTGCTAGAATCCTCATAACTATTTGCTACTGTGAATTAGTAAAAATTGTTCTTCTGTTGTCTAATGTCAACACAAGAAGGAATAATTTTTTTTTTTTTGTTAGGCTTGAATTCAAACTTGGAATGACTTTTGTATTCACGGTTGATTGGGTTGTTTTTACATATTTGCCATTAGATTTAACACTATCTATCTATTAACCCATAACATCAAAGACAAATCATTATTGTATAGACTATGGTACACACAAGTTGTGTGGACTATATTTTGTTTACTGTAAAATAATGTATATTGTATTCAGGAGATGTACATTATTTTTGTTCTGAATGTACATTATATTGTATAATGTACATTCAATACAAAAACAATGTACATTTAGTACATTAAAAATGTACTTTTTGTTATGGTCCACACAACATTGTGTGGACCATGGTCCACATAATAATTTGCTATCAAAGGCCAATGGCACCAGTTCGGGAATAACAGTGGGGTAAAATATGAATATAGTCAAAACATAAAGACTGAGATGTCACTACCAATATAACTCTAAACAGGGCGTTTGGTTGAAGGGAATTTAAATTCCCTTTTCACTTAATTCTCACCTAATTCCAAAGGTCACAAAATTTCCTTGTTTGATTGAAAGGAATTGCAATTCCCCCATTTTCATGGAATTAAAATTTCATGCCCCTCCTGGGATTTTAATTCCTGAGATTTTAGGAAGAAAAAAAGATAGTGATGAGTCAAAATTACCCCTCCATTTTTAACCTAAAATTAATGTCTGACAACAACAATGGACATTTTGGACATTATACTACTTATTCCCTTTCAATTCCCATGTATACCAAACATTGGAATTGAAATTCTCAGTAATTGTATTCCTGTAAACCAAACACTAGAATTTAAATTCCCACTTTATTTCCAGTAATCCATCTCCCATGGAATTGCAATTCCTTTCCCACGTAATTCCCCTTCTCCAACCAAACGCCCTGTTACTGGTACAATATTCCCTTTACTCATAAACATAGAGAGTAAAGACAAAAATGATATAGAGAAGAATAATAGTTTCATTCCACTAACTAGCATCCATATATTGATATACATATTGCAAATCTATATCTATACTATAATTAAAAACAAAATCCTATTTACTTGATTTCCCACCCAAACAATAGTAAATAGTACATGTAAATTAAAAAAGGAACATAAATATTTCACAATAATACTCTACATCATCATCAATTAAAAATGGAACAAAAATTAGGTAAATTATAAAAAGAAATGAATACTAATAATTGACTGAAAATGAAAAATGGAAAAAGCAACGGAAATTAGGTTAATTGAAAAAAAATGAATATTAATAATTGACTGAAAATTAAAAAAAAAAATGATCCATAATTGACTAAAATAGAAAAGAAAATGGTCAAATTATTGCATTTTAATTTTTCACAATAATATTACACAGTAGAATAAATCAAATCACAATCATATCATAAATCTTTCACAATTTTAAACAATGGAACATAAATTAAAAATGGAACAAAAATATTTCAAATAATAATATTCTACATCATCAAGTAAAGGTAAATTAAAAATGGAAAAGAAATATTTCAATAATAATATTTTACACCATCAATAGTAAAGACATATTTTAAACTATTGTAAAGGTAAACTAAAAATGGAACGAAAATATTTCAATAAAAATATTCTACATCATCAATTAAAAATGGAACGGAAATTAGGTAAAAATATCACTTCATCTGATATTCTAATTGACTGAAAAAAAAAAGAATAATTGACTGAAAATGAATCTAATATTACTAATTGACTAAAAATATAAAAGGAAAAAAATATTAATAATTGACTACAAATAAAAAATGATCCATAATTGACTAAAATGAAAAAAGAAATTGTCAGATCACTACATTTTAATTAAAAATGGAACGGAAATTAAAATTTTGGAGGGAAATATTTCAATAATAATATTCTACATCATCAATAGTAAATGCATATTTTAAACAAAAGTAAAGGTAAATTAAAAATAGAACAGAAATATTTCAATAAAAATATTCTACATCATCAATTAAAAATGTAACGGAAATTAGGTAAAAATATCACTGCATCTAATATTTTAATTGATTGAAAATAAAAAAGAATAATGGACGGAAAATGAATATAATATTACTAATTGACTGAAAATATAAAAGGATCACTAATTGACTGATATTCTACTATTATATATTTTCGTCCGAGTCACCCATCCTGATGGACTGAAGGTGTTAGCTCTAGACGAAGATGGACAAGATTGTGTTACTACTACCAATGTTGCAAAGAGGTTTCAATAATGTGTAAATACAATCCGTGATATTATGTTTTTTTAAATGGCAAAATTGCTATATATCTAGACAAAAAATATATTTTCCATACAAATGACTTAAGATATCAATTCATTCTTATAACTGAGTTGCTAGAGAACGAACACATTTGCCTAATTTATAAAAACATTGAACAATGATAAATAAAATCTTCAAAGTTACAGCATCGGATGCGTACATCTACACATTAGCTATTAATTTGAGCAATTATTTACTCAAATTCAAGCAATGATAACATAAAAACACATAAACGATCTAAACCATACCTTCAATTGCACTATATAATATTTGATGTTCTAATTTAAATAATTATATATCGATCCAAATATTCTTAATATATTACAACAAATCTATTCCGTGCATCGCACGGGTAAAAATACTAGTATGTTATTAATATTATCTACGATGTTGGGTTGAAAACCATTTTACAAAGGATGTGTTCATAGTGGTGGTTAGTGTTACTTGGTGTGTAATTAGATTTCCAAATGATGTCTTTAAGAAAGCCCTACCTTGGTGGTGTGCGTTGGTTTGAGAAAATGAACTTAAACTCTTATTTTGGAAAAATCTCTTGACTTAGTGTGAGTTGCGATTATAGACTCTTTCTCTTATATTTTTAAAAGACATCTTATTTGGGCAAGTATTGACTTAAGGTAAATGTTTTTTTTATATGTGTGGTCTATTCAAGTCTCAAAATCTTTTTACAAAGTATATTTATTTTCAAAAATTATAAATGTAATTATTTTATAGGGCGGAGTAGAGCTTACTTAGCATTTTATGCTAATTCTTTTATCTCGTGTTTTCAAACCTTATTGATTTCAGGATCTGAAGTTAGTGGCTTGCTTTGAGAGCGCGACGTAGAGCTCGTAGCCTTAGATTTGAATTTGGAATAGATTGTTTAGCTTTAGAACTTGAACTGTTGAATTATAGATGACATGTGATTTGGATAGTGAAATATTGTATTATGGGTTTTTAGATAAAATCTTTGTAGCCTATGCGTTTGGGCTTTGTTGGTTGCCCAAGCGTGACGTAGTACCCCTTGTAATATTTATTTACTTCTTGATTTCATCTTGTTTTGATATAACTCCAACTAACTATTTTTGTGTTTAATGAAAATACGAGTTTTTTATGGTGGTTGTAGGTAGAGTTGTCAAAACGGGTCGGCATGACGGGTAAAAAACGCCCGTTCTTTGGCGGGCCTAGGTTTTGCTGGCCCCGCCCATAACCCATAGGCTAAGTAGGCGAGGGCAGACCTCGTAACGCCCGTAGGGCGTTTGAGGTTGCGTTGCGCCCGTCCGGCGACAGGTGAGGTCCGACCTCATGTCGCCCCTAGAACGCCTTAGCGATTCTTGGGATGGAGTCCAACGACTCGCGTCCCGAATCCTTCCGTTCGGCGGTAGGCGAGGGCGGACCTCGTACCACCCCTAGGGTGTGTGTTATATCCGATGTGGTCGCCGACCTCCAGGTCTGGCTGACCTCGTGCCGGCCGACCCCCCAGGTCTGGCCGACCCCGTGCCGGCCGACCTCGGGTAGGTCGGCCTTGGGTTGCCTTCGCTTGTCCGCCATTCGGGACAGGGTAACTTGTTAAAAAAAAACTTCTTATTCCATTGCGAATGTAAACAAACATTATTGTGGGGAACCTGGCCTTTTATTGGGAAGGGGGACAGGCCATACAAATGAATGTCTACTGGTAGAACTTCAACAAGTGCTCTGAGTTCCAAACCCTGTCTACCACCTTGCCCGATGTGGTCCTTAGCTTGTAACTACCCGGTCGTACTATGGCCTCAATAACATACGGTCCCTCCCATTTCGTTGCAAATTTTCCTCCATCTTGGGGTCGGCTTGCCTCCCTCCTTCGGAGGACGTAGTCACCAACCTGGAAGTAACGGGGTCGGACTCGGCTGTCATAGTAAGCTTTTGTCTGGCATTGGTAATTTTCTGCGCGGGCCATGGCCTCCTCCCTTCTGTCGTCGATGAGGTGGAGGTCGGCGGCGTGGTGTTGTTCGTTGAGGTCGGGGTCGTACACTGCAACTCGATAGGATGGTATCACGGCTTCAGTGGGAGCCCGTGCTTCGAACCCGTATGCCAGCGCGAACGGTGTCTCCCCGGTGGCCCTTCTTGGGGTGGTGCGGTATGCCCATAGGACGGTGTCCAACTCCTCTACCCATGTTCCTCCGGCTGCGTCCAGGTTCTTCTTGATGCCGTCGATTATAGTTCTGTTGGCGTTCTCCACCTGCCCATTCGCTTGTGGGTACGCCACCGCCACGCGGGTGTGTTTTATGTACCATTGGTCGCAGAATGCCTTAAATTCCTTACTTTCGAATTGGCACCCATTGTCGGAGATGATCTGCATGGGGACCCCAAAACGGTATAAAATGTTCCTCCGTATGAACTCCGTGCACCGGGTGCTTGTGATGGTGGCGAGGGGTTCCGCCTCCACCCACTTTGTGAAATAGTCTATGGCGACTATTATGTACTTCCTCTTTGCGGACCCCATGGGTAGGGCCCCGACGATGTCGATTCCCCAACGTGTAAACGGGATTACCGTGCTGATTGGCGTGTAGCTGGTAGCCGGCCGTCCCGGCTCCGCGTGAAAGTGCTGGCAAGTCGGGCACCCCCGGGCGTACTCTGCACATTCCTTGGCCATGCTTGGCCAAAAGTACCCCTGCAATAGGGCCCTCCTCGCCATGGTGAAGGCTCCTTGGTGTGCGGCGCAGGTGCCTTCGTGTATCTCCTCCTTGACGGACTTGGCTTCGTCTGGGTATAGGCATCGGAGGAGGGCACCGTTGTAGGACCTTTTGTAAAGGGTGTCCCCAAGGAGGACGTATGTTGGTGATCTCCTCTTGACCGCCTTGGCGGCTGCCTCGTCTGTTGGTAGGGTACCCGTTCTCTTATACTCGATCAGGTGGTCCAACCAGCACGGGGTCCGTGTCTGTATGGGGAGGACGGGGTAGGCCTCCAGGCTGGACCTCTGGAGGTCTTCAATCCGTGCTATCTTAGAGACATGCTCCGGGGTGCCGAGGCCGAGCTTGGAGAGCACATCCGCGTCCCCGTTTTGACTTCGGGGTACCTGCAAAATTTCGTAGAGCGTCAATTGACCGAGGACCTGGAGCACCATGTCGCGGTATCTCCGCATTCTCTCCTCGTTGGCCTCGAATTCACCGTTCACCTGTTCGACCACCAGTCGGGAGTCGCACCGCACCCTTATTTTGGAGGCCCTCAGACCCAATGCCAGCCTGAGGCCACCCAATAGTGCCTCGTATTCAGCCTCATTGTTAGACAGCTTAAAGTGGAAATGAAGGGCGTAGTAGGCCCGGAACCCCTCCGGGGTTACGAGTACCACCCCTTCGCCACACCCTTTTGGGCCGGACGAGCCATCCGTGGACAGGGTCCACCAATCCTCCTCATCGCTCCGGGCTAGTTCGGCGGCCTCACGAGCGGTGCACTCGACTATGAAGTCGGCGAGCGCCTGCCCCTTGATTGCCGGTCGGGGCTTGAACTGGATATCATATTGGCTCAACCACATGGACCACTTGACCAATCTGCTTGCCGACCCTGAGGCCCTCAATACTGCCTCGAGGGGTTGGTTGGTGAGGACCCGTACGGGGTGTGCTTGGAAGTAATGCCCGAGCTTCTTGGCCGTGGCGTCCACGGCGAAGATTGCTTTCTCTGTGGGTGAGTACCTGAGCTCGGCGCCTCGGAGGGCTCTGCTCACGTAGTACACCGGGCGTTGGGTTCCCGCATCATCCCGGACCAGTACGGAGCTGATCGCGACCTGCGAGATGCCCAAGTATAGGTACAAGACCTCCCCTTTCTCTGGTTTGGCTAGGGGGGGTAGCGTCATGAGGTACGTCTTGAGGTCCTCAAAGGCTTTCTGGCATTCGTTTGACCACTCGAACCCCTGGTTCTTCTTGAGGACCCCAAAAAATGGCAGGGACCTCTCGGCTGACCTTGAGAGGAATCGACCGAGAGCTGCCAGCCGACCATTGAGGCGCTGGACCTCGCGGAGGGACCTCGAAGGTTCCATCTCCAGGATGGCCTTTCCTTTTTCGGGGTTGGGTTCAATACCCCTCTTTGAGACCATGTACCCCAAGAATTTCCCTCCGTGTACCCCGAAAGTGCATTTCTTGGGGTTCAAACGTAAATCAAAATGTCTCATAATGGAAAATACCTCGGTCAAGTCGGCTGGGTGTAGGTCGGCCTCCGTGCTTTTCACAATCATGTCGTCCACATAGGCCTGTAGGTTCCGGCCGAGGACCCTCTTGAACACCTTGGCTACCATTCTTGTGTATGTGGCTCCCGAGTTCTTGAGCCCGAACGCCATGACCCGATAGCAAAAGACCCCTTCGGGGGTGGTGAACGCCGTTTTTTCCTCGTCTTCCTCGTGCATGAAAATTTGGTGGTACCCCCGGAAGGCGTCTAGGAAGCTCATGAGTGCGCATCCTGCCGTTTCGTCCACCAGCTGGTCTATGTTGGGTAGTGGAAAGGGGTCCATGGGGCATGCCTTATTGAGGTCCGTGTAGTCCACACACATCCTCCACGTAGGTGGTTTAGGTGCGAGGACTACGTTCGCGAGCCATGCCGGGTATGTGACCTCCCTGATGTGCCCGATCTCGAGGAGGGTGTCGACCTCCTTCTTCACAAACTCCCGTCTATCAGCGGCGAGGTAGCGCTTCCTTTGTTGGACCAGTTTGGCTTTGGGGTCCACCGCCAGTTTATGCGTGATGACCTCCCGGCTGAGGCCCGACATGTCTTCGGGACCCCAAGCGAACACGTCTTTATAGCTGCGGATGATCTCGACAATCCGTCCTCGGAGGTCAGCTGGGAGGCCGGTGCCCACCTTCACCATCCTGTCAGGTCGGCTGAGGTCCAGGATGACCTCTTCCGTCTCCACCACGGGTTCGGCGCGGGGCCGCTTCTCCCCTTCCCGGAGGGCCCTCTCGGTTACTGTGTGTACCTGGAGGTCCTTCTTCGTTATTTGGCGGCAAGCCTTCAAGTAACAGCTTCGGCTGACCTTCTGGTCCCCCCTCGCGGTGCCCACTCCGGTGGGAGTAGGATGATGTTGTGGGCGCAACTGATCTTTACCACCACGAACTCTACGTCCCATGTCTTGACGTGCGGCGGGGTGCCGATCTGCGCTTTAAGGATGACGGACCCTTCTGTCTCAATGGAGTCTCCGGTGAAGCTGGATAGCGGGGTCCGAACCTGGGAAAGTTGTTTCCTGGATAACCCGAGTTGCGTGAAGGTGTCATAATACATGACATTCACGGAGCTCCCCGTATCTACCAGTACCCGGTGGACGATGGTGTCATTAAGGTCCAAGCGGATTACCAATGCGTCCCGGTGGGGTAAGGGTCCATCCGGGAGGTCGTCGTCGGTGAACGTTATGGGCTCCCTGCGTGTCCTCTTCTCATGGGGTGCTCTGACGACCTCCCCAACGTATAGGCTCCGCGCCCACTTCTTCCTCTCAGCGGGTGTGTCCCCTCCCTCCGGGCCGCCGAAGATGACATGGATGACCTTCTTCTTTGGTGGGCTGTCTGGCTCGGTCCCCTCGTCCTCCGTGAGGTGGTCGAGCTCCCTCTTGCGCGGGGCAGAAGTAGAAGGCCCGGTGCCATCCTTCTTCTTTCGGGTGTTGTCAGGGCCTTTTGCGTGATCCTGCCCGGACCTCTTCACGTATTGCCCCAGGTATCCTCGTTGAATGAGCTCCTCAATCTGCCTCTTGAGGACCATACATTCGTCGGTGTCGTGTCCACGTTGCCGATGGAAGCGGCAATACTTCTTCGGGTCGGCTTTGGGGGAAATCTTTAAGCATTCCTCGGGGAACGACACGATGCCCATGTCCTCGGCATGGTCCAGGATTACGCTAACAGGCTGTGTCAACGGGGTCAAGTGTCGTAGCGGGGCTAGACGGGGACCCCGGTCACGTCGCGACCGGGGAGGGCGGCGATCCTCTTGAGGGTGAGATGCCCTGTCACCCTGTCCGCGGCCTTCCTCCTCCTCATTCTTCCGCTTCTCTGCTGCTTCCGCATTGGCGTACCGCGCGGCGCGGTCCATCAGTTCTGCATAGGTCTTCGGCTCATTCCGAACAAGGTCGCTGTGGAAAGGGCCCGACCTGAGGTTGTTGGTGAAAAACGGGATGTCGGACCTTTCATCAAAATTTGTTACCCCCATAGCTTCTTTCTTCCACTTACTCAGGTACTCCGCCAGAGATTCCGACTTGTCTTGCTTCAGGTAACATAGGTCGGCGAACTGCTTTCGCCGTTGTACGCTGCCCGCAAAGTGCGACAGGAACTTCTTGGTCAGGACCGCAAAAGTGGGAATGGAGTCCCCCGGGAGGGACCCGAACCAATCCTGGGCCTGCCCATCCAGAGTCGTGCAAAAACCGCGACACATGATGGCGTCATTTATGCCTGTCATCATCATGACCGCCTTGTACATGTTGAGGTGGTCCCGCGGGTCCGTCGCCCCCGTGTAGGGTTTGATGGTCGGGAATCGGAAGTCCCGGGGTAAAGGCTCGGCCATGATGGCCTCTGTGAAGGGTGTGGCCAGGGCGTCCCGGGGCTCCGGGGACTCGTCACGCGCCTCCATCTTGCGCTGCAACTCGCGGACCTGTCGACGCAACTGTTCCATCTCTTCGCGCTGGGTGCTCGGGGGTTGGCCTCTGGTCTCCCCTGAGCGTTCCACGGGTGGGGCCGGCTCCCGCTGCCTCGGGACACGGGGTTCGTGGCTCCGGGACCTCCGCGAGCACGATGACTCCTCCTGCCTGACGTGTGTGCTCGGCCCCGGCCCCAGGCGGTCTCGCGCCGGTACGCATGGACCCAACCGCCCAAGCGCGGAGGTGGTACGCGCCGGCCGAGTTCGCCCTTCATTTCGCTGCTCGTGTCGGCCTCGGGTGGCTTCCGCCCCGTCGCGCCTCCCAGAAGGTCGTGGTGAATTGACTTCCTCCTCAGCCGGTGCTGCGGGTTCCCGGGGCGCCTGAGTGCTGGGGCCGCTGCGCACCCTCGGAGGGGGCGGAGGTGGGGGCGCTGGGCCTCCCCGGCGCAGCCCTGCCGCGACGCGGTTGAGCGCGTTCGCCGCCTGTTCTAGTATGACGGCATCTTGTTGGGAGGTCGGGACCTGAGGTGGTGCGGGTGGCGCTGCCCCGCCGAGAGGGCGATTGTTGGTGAGACGGCTCCGAAGGTCCCCCACGGCCCCCTTGTCGACTCCCGTTGATCTGATCCCGGAGGTCCTCCCCGGCCCCTACGGACATGGTCTGTCGGCTCGCCACGATCCCGTTGGGGCGGTTGACGAGGGCGAGGTCGCGTGGGTTGCACGAGCCCTGCGAGTTGTGGGTGTTCGACCCGGATCTTGTCATTGCTGTTAATGCAGGATAATAGGGAGAGAATATGAATGTATTTTGTTGCGAGATATAGGTTGGAAAGCAAATTAAACTTGAGTGTTTAATCAGCTAGGAATAGATAGGAGAGAGAGCACGCTTAAGCTTGTACAGCCGCTCTCAACAAGAGCACCATTGATGGATTATATGAACCCGGGGGTCCGGATTATACAACCCGAATATATATTGAATACGAAGAACGGATAATAAAACGGTAAATATTGTATTGATTGGATATAAGACGCTATTACAGAGGTTCGGGACGTGTAATAACAAGGCAAATGCTGTAGGAAAAGTCCGAGATGTCTCCTTAGGACACCGGGGGGTGTTTATATACCCCTGACTGCCACGGGCCCCGGGCCCGCGGTTGGAGCCGCGGCGCGGGACTCGCTCCACGCGAGGACCCGGCCATTGGCAGTCAGGGGTATATAAACACCCCCCGGTGTCCTAAGGAGACATCTCGGACTTTTCCTACAGCATTTGCCTTGTTATTACATGTCCCGAACCTCTGTAATAGCGTCTTATATCCAATCAATACAATATTTACGGTTTTATTATCCGTTCTTCGTATTCAATATATATTCGGGTTGTATAATCCGGACCCCCGGGTTCATATAATCCATCAGCGGGAGTGGAGCTTCTTATATGGAAATATATGTCATTATGGAAAGTCAAACGCATGATTGGAGGTGAAAGGCGCATGGCAGGTGCAAGAGAGTTACTGAAGACTTTGAAATATGGCACGCAAATTGGGGAAGAGAGACGAGAATATGTCTATTTTAAATTCAAAACGCGTGGAAATATATTTGATCAAAGACAGGTTGGCCAGAATTTTGGTGAGTGAGCTCGCAGAATGCGTGGTCATGACAACTTTAGCAAGGAGACATGGAAAGTACATTTTTGACAATTATATTTGAAGATCCTTGGGAATCTTGAAGCCTCCGTGTGCAATCAAATGGTACGTAGCAATCCGCAAGGAAGATGCATGAGAATGAAAATTGTTGAGGGAAAAATAAAAAGCAAAATGGAGCTAGGTAATTAAAAGTCCTCGGGGTACGAAAATCTTTATGCACTCACGCATGGAAGTTCAATGCGAGACAATATGGCACTCATATGATAAACCTTCAACAAAGAAAATGTGATAAGCGTGGGAGACGGATTAAAGGGCAGTCTGCCAAATCAGCTTCAAGGCCGACTCCAAGAGTCTGACCGAGTAGGTCCGCCCATTCGCGCTGGGCCGACCACTCCGAGTCGGACATTGGATTGTCCGCCAAATCAGCTTCAAGGCCGACTCCAAGAGTCTGACCGAGTAGGTCCGCCCATTCGCGCTGGGCCGACCACTCCGAGTCGGACATTGGATTGTCCGCCCAATCAGCTTCGAGGCCGACTCCTAGAGTCTGACCGAGTAGGTCCGCTCATTCGCGCTGGGCCGACCACTCCGTGTCGGACATCGGATTGTCCGCCCACCTAGATTCAAGGTCAACCACCGAGCGGCCGGACCTTGGTCGGTTGACCCATCTAGTTATATGGATAGAAGATGAAGAAGGAGGAAAATTGTAAACATACAAAAAGTACCAACGATCTCTCCAAGGCCAGTGAAAATAAGAAGAATAGAAGGGGTACATATGTGGCATACAATATGGGAGCACGACTCGGCATGGAAATTTAGTGGCAGAAAATGAATATACATTCCAAAATATTGCTCATGGAATTTCTCATCCACAAGGGGCTATATAAAGGGAAGGAAAAGTAAAGGCAACAACCAAGAGTCACTCGAGTCAGTAAAAGAACCAAGAGTCCAAGAAGTTTACTCAGAGAAGAAGAATAGTAGACAGGAGTCGCCTCGAGCAGGGACTCGGCGAGAGAAAAAGAAAAGAATCAAGGGCCAGAACCCTTAGAAAAAGCCTATAGGGGTCACCTCGACTGAGGGACTCGGCGAGAAAAGATAGGGAACAAGGGCCCAGACCCTTAGTCGTTTCCGAGAAAAAGCCAAAAGGAGTCGCCTCGACTGAGGGACTCGGCGAGTATATAAAGAAACAACGGGGCACTGACCCTGAACCGTTTCTAAGAGAAGAAAAGCCTAAGGAGTCGCCTCGACTGAGGGACTCAGCGAGAAAAGATAGGAAACAAGGGCACAGACCCTTAGTCGTTTCCGAGAAAAAGCCAAAAGGAGTCGCCTCGACTGAGGGACTCGGCGAGTATATAAAGAAACAACGGGGCACTGACCCTGAACCGTTTCTAAGAGAAGAAAAAGCCTAAGGAGTCGCCTCGACTGAGGTACTCGGCGAGAAAAGATAGGAAACAAGGGCCCAGACCCTTAGTCGTGAGAAAAAGCCAAAAGGAGTCGCCTCGACTGAGGGACTCGGCGAGTATATAAAGAAACAACGGGGCACTGACCCTGAACCGTTTCTAAGAGAAGAAAAAGCCTAAGGAGTCGCCTCGACTGAGGGACTCGGCGAGAAAAGATAGGAAACAAGGGCCCAGACCCTTAGTCGTTTCCGAGAAAAAGTCAAAAGGAGTCGCCTCGACTGAGGGACTCGGCGAGTATATAAAGAAACAATGGGGCACTGACCCTAAACAGTTTCTAAGAAAGAAAAAGCCTACAGGGGTCGCCTCGACTGAGGGACTCGGCGAGAAAAGAGAAAAGAAACAAGGGTTCCGACCCTTAGACGTTTCTAGAAGAAAGAGAAGAGGAACCGGGGCACTGTCCCTTAGACATTTCTTAAAAGGAAAAGAAGATATCACCGAAGAGTCGCCTCAACTGAGGGACTCGGCGAATAAAGAAGGAATCAAGGGTCCGAACCCTTAGAAGTTTATTAGAGAAAGAAAAAGTTACAGCCAAGATTCACTTCGACAGCTAAAGAGAAAGGGGCTCAGAGCCAGAAGGTCACATCCACTGAAGCAGTCGGTCATACGGCAGACAAAGAGAAGTCATGAGAATGGAGTCGTGTAGAATGTTGAATAAAGAGTCGGCAAAAATCGAGGGGGCTAATAAAGGAAATTTTGTGGCAAGACAATATACTTTTCCATGCCCTGCTAAGCACAAGACATAGAAAAGTGAGGGACTAGTTGATGGGGTGTGAACCCCGTGGGCTCGGGGCCCAAGAAGAAAATAGATCAAGCCTAAGAAGAAGAAGCAAAGCCCAAGAGGAAAATGGAATGAGCCCAAAAGAGATACGGGCCAAGCCGAGGAGTCGGCTCGACCCGGGAGTCGGCGCGAGCGTGGGATCGGGATGGGTAGAGGGTCGGCCTAAAACTAGCCGTTAGCCCCTATTAAATTCCTAATTATCTACCCTTAAAGTCCTATTTACTACCCCACCATTCCTAACCTCCCACTTATTATCCCATCTTATTACCCCATTATTATTATTATTGTCCATAACCCCCTAATTATCACTCATCACTACCCTACTAAATGTCCAACGGACACTTTTGGGATGGGCTAGCTATAAAAAGGAGGGGAAGACAAGAAGAAAGGGGCATCCACTCATTCATCTATATGTGGGAGGACTCTCCCAAGTACTATTCTCCCACTCACTACTCTTTCTCCTTTAAGAAGACATCATTCATTCACACATACAAGCACTCTTCCTACACCACTCTCCCAAGAGAAGGCAATTCATATACACAACAAGAAGATTATCAAGAAGACTCCATTTTACCACAAAGAAGCATACTCCATCTCTATATACAAAATAGCCATACAACATGTACAAAAACACCTACAAAATACATAGTGGAATTAGGCTTGGCACCGCCCAAAAAGGCCCGTGGTTTTCACCTTTCGGTTTCCACGTAAAAATCATCGAGTCATATTTCTTCTATTTTAGTAGCCTTATTATGAAAGGTGAATCCACCAACCACAGGTTGTGTTGGACCTCCTTGGGCCCGAAAACCCAAAAACCAACAAGTAGTAATATTTTGTAAATAGAACAGTAATTTTACCTTTGTTAAACTAAAACATCAACGCAAGAAAAGGAAGAGGGAATAGACCGAGAAAAGTATTTCTTATTATTATCATCAATCTCAATCTCTGTACAACATTACAATAGTATATATAATCTCTATCATAATAGCTTTTAGGAATCCTACAGCATTAAGAATCCTACCATAAATATAAAGCCAGAATAATGTCCATATAAGGTTTTAGAACACTCCCCCTTGGACATTATTTTGTCATAATCATGCCTCGTTAAAAACTCGCTAGAAAAACTCTGTGGGAAAAATCTAGTCGAGAAAAGAGTACATGATATATTGATAACCATGTGTTGCATTAATTGTCTCATTAAAAATCTCACACTAAGAAAACCCAGTGAGAAAAAAACTTAGTTAAGGGAAAAATAGTACAACCATAAGCCTTCAAGGCACAATCTTCACGATTTTGGGATTTGTCTACTTAAGCAATTATTTTGCAACTTTTTCCCATTTATATTACTATATCATACTCATGCCTCGTTAAAACCCTCACTAGAAAACCCAGTGGGAAAAACTAGTTGAGGAAAAGAGTGCATGATGTATGTGTATTCTTGTTTTAGATTAGTTGCCTCATTAAAAACCTTAGATTTAAAGAAAAACGCCATGGGAAAAAAACTTAACTAAGGAAAAAGAGTACAACTATTAGTCGTCAAGACCCAATCTTCAGGATTGTAAAATGATACTCCCCCTCAAGAAGACAATCTTCAAATCCACACATAAAATATATATCCAAAATTGTAGAAATGGATTAGTCAAATCTTCTAGATTGTCACTAGAGTGAATATCTTGCACAATAATTTTGTGACTCTTCTAGATCTCGTATTGGCTGAATAATTTTGACGCTATATATGCTTTGTCAAATATTCTTTAACATACTCATATATCATTTGTGCAACTCAATTGTTATTGTCCTCATTTGAGACATTGGGGGTAATTCATTGTTTAACCAGTTTGGAATTTTGGCATCATGTGAATCAAACATATATAATAGCCAATACCCAAACAACCTATCAAAACCATACATTTGTTTCTCATATAAATGTCAAACTCTTTTGTAACTCGGAATATATATTAAACACTATTCCAACATTTCATTGTAGAAGGAGCCCTAGATGTTGCTAGCAATTGTATCGCAAATATCATGTTTGTTGCGATTATGGAACTTTTGGTTCTAAAAGGTGCTCCAACGACAAATGAAGTAAAGGACTGTTAAGGTATCCTTACCGAGTTTAAACGGTTCCTTATCTACTTCAAGAGATTATTAGACAACATATAGTTTGACAAAACCATGATACTTAACCATATAGACAAGTGAAAAATAGGTTAACTGGTGTATAAAATTCATTTAAAGAAAAACTCAAGTCGAGATAATACTTAGCTTTCACAAGCTTTTTATTTTAAAATCTCCGTCTTTAGATATGTGCTGACATCATCAAGCTCTTTATATATTTCATTGATGTTTACACCATTAATATTGACTAAAATAATAAATAATAAATAAGTTCATTATCATCCCTTTATCGAGCACATAATGCATGGTACATATTATTCCTTCTTAATTAGGATAATAACTCCATTCGCAACTCTATAAAGAGTAACACATAAATACATATTGGAGAAAAAAATCTCAGCCAATTCTTAATTATTTCAGGTCATATATATATATATATATATATATATATATATATATATATATATATATGGCCGCTAGACCGACTTTTGCAAAAGTGCGTACAGCGTCCTAGCGCTTCAAACTCAGGCGTTCACGCTGCAAAGCCAGGACCCCAACCACCAGACTACTCTACTTGTTAATTCCCATTCTCTGTATATTCCTCTTTATGGGTTCAGTGAAGAGGGGAGGCGAAGAGTTTTTCCAGCCATGCAACGTCCGAGATGAAGCCGTCGCTTTCCTTCGCCAGAGCTCTGTACCTTGCCGTTCAAAGCCATTAATGGCATTCTGGGCATCAGTTTCTGACTCGAAGAGAGCGCAGCAGCCGCATGCAACCACCGTGGCCGCTACCCCCATCATCACTATCCTCGCCATGCGTCACCGCCACTCGCCGCCGTCTTTACTGGTCGCGGCACCAACATTGTCGCCGTCGTTCGCGGTGCGGTGGGCAGGAGAGAGGCAGAGAAGACCCGGCACCGTGCCGCCACCCACCGTCGTTGCCTGCCTTGTTGCGTCGCTCCGTCACCGCAAACGGAGATTCATCCAGTATCCGTTGCACCACACTACGATTCCATCATCGGAAACCACATGCAGAAGCTGCCTTCGCCGATGCTGCCCACTGCCCCCGGCACCTGCTCAGGTTCATCAAAACGCTCCAATTCATAGAATCTCATGTCAAAATGAAGTTCACGATGGAGACCGATTGCATCACCACTTGCTTCTTAAAGATGGAAAAAGAGAAGTTAGGCCAAAATTTCTTTCTGATTCGTTGCATGTGGCGGTGGATATATTTTGTGCAAAGAGCAAAAGAAATAAAATATGAAATAGTGCATGCAAATAAGCTGTTTGGAGAAAGAAGACGGTGGAGTGCGAAATCCAGGGTGGTGAAAGAAAAAAAATAAATGCAAGCAAAGAAAATTAAAGTTCAGATGTTGCATGCAATCCCATTAGTGGGGGTGGCGGTGAAGTTTAGAAAGAAAAGACAAATGGCAAAGCTAATTGCCATTGGGTAAAGGTGGCGGTGGGGCTTGGAAATCGAGTTAGTGGGAGGAAAGTGAAAGGCTTTGTGGAGTCTAGGATTCCAGGGACAGCGCAATGCACGGATGATAAAAAAGCTGGAGAGTTGTGGTCGGTCACGGCATAATTCCCTTTCGTTCGAGCGTAAGTGAGTCCCTCCCGATCACCTCCAGTCATCACCAAATCTGTCCATTCTAATTTAACCAAGTAGAAGAAGAACAACAACCCGATCAGAGTTTAATTGAAGATGGGAAAGTTAATTTGAGAGCATATCATCATTGTGTTCCATTCGCTAGTGTTTGCCACAGTGCTGCGAGGCGTGCATTTGTCATTCTCATTCCAGTGGACACGTGCCATGCAGAAGGAGATTAGTTTACAATCTGTAAAGTTATATCACAATTGTAATCTTAATTTACAAATTGTTTCATTTCTAGACTGCAGTACGAAAAGTTGTAATTTGTTTAGTATAGTTTTATATTTTAAATGTATATGCTAGATTATAAATTCGAAGGGGTCATTTGGTTCACGGAATGTCAGATTACCTTAGGGAATGTTATATTGCTGGGAATGTTAGATTACTGGGAATGTTGGATTCCTGTGTTTGGTAAAATTAGAGTATGTAATATAGTCATGTTTGGTTTTGGGTTATCTTTTATACACACTACAATATCCTTAACATATTTTCATACATTTTAATAAATTTAAAAATTAAAATAAATAAATAAGATAATGGTATCATATATAATTACATGATTTTAAAATATTAACTAAAATCTTCAACTTGAGAAACAAAATTATTTTATATGCTAACATAACATAATAAAAATAAAAAAAATATATAATTACCAAAATAATTATATATATATAAACTAACATAACCAAGGTTATCTTACATTACCTAAGATTTTGAAGGGAATCACATTCCCTTCAAAATCCTATGTGGATGGAATGTGACATTTCTTGGGAATGTTAGATTCCCTAAGATAATATGAACCAAACACCGGATTGTGAGTTTTGGAATGTCACATTCCCTTGGTTATGTTATATAACCTGAACCAAACGCCCCCTAAAAGTTATAGACTTAGGCTTATACTTAGAAATTGTAATAGTTAGAATTAAGTTGTTATAAGTCCGATTAGGTTGGTAATTTCCACCACCGTACCGGCACCCTAAGCTCGGTTAGGTCGGCCACGCCACCACTGGCATAGTTAAGCCCGGGAAAAGTCTCGGCATCAAGCCCTACTACGTAGGCACTTTTGGTCTTCGGACCAATCGGACGAGGCTCCGATATTACGACCGCAATGTTGCTTAAACTTGTATCGGACGAGGCTCCGATCTTATGACCGCAATGTCGAGTAAACTTGTATCAGACGAGGCTCCGATCTTACGACCTCAATGTCGCGTAAAGTTGTATCGGACGAGGCTCCGATCTTAGGACTGCAATGTCGCGTAAACTTGTATCGGACGAGGCTCTGATCTTACGACTGCAATGTCGCGTAAACTTGTATCTGACGAGGCTCCAATCTTACGACCGCAATGTCGAGTAAACTTGTATCGGACGAGGCTCCGATCTTACGACCGCAATGTTGAGTAAACTTGTATCGGACGAGGCTACGATCTTACGACCGCAATGTCGAGTAAACTTGTATCGGACGAGGCTCCGATCTTACGACTGCAATGTCGCGTAAACTTTAAAGTATCGAACGAGCCTCCGATCTTACGACCGCAGTGTCATGTAAATTTGTATCGGGCGACTCTCGCACCTAAGGGAGTGGGGGCCTACATCGGTAGAGTAGCTCGTTCGTTTCTCACGATCGGTAAAGATTGATCGCTTGATCGCATCTGAAACCTGATCGCTTGATCGGTAGCACGCAAACCCTCTATCATACTAAAGGTCCGGTCTCTTGATCGGTAAATTTAGACTTCGTAAATCTTCCAAATCCTACAAGTTAGGCAAAATCGGTCGGTTGTACACCGGCACTGTGAGCTCGATCGGGTTACTTCCCGATCATCGGCACTATGAGTGTGTCCCGGTACATTGGCATCGTAAGCTCAAAATCGGGTCACTTCCCGATCGTAGTCAAAGTTAAAAGGTGAACTCGAAAACCCTTCGTATCTACTCCCTTATGCTGACGATTCTCGCACCTAAGGAAGCGGGGGGCTACATCGGTAGAGTAGCTCGTTCGCTTCGCTAAAGTTTTTTCCCGAGTAGATCGGTCGAGTAGCTCGTTCACTTCGCTAAAGTATTTCCCGAGTAGCCAAAGCGCTTCCAGAGTAGACCACCTTAGCTCGTTCGCCAAAGCACTTCTTGAGTAGACTGACTTTCCCGGTCCCGTCGTCACTTCCCTATGAAAAGAGTAGATCGACCTCCCTGGTCTCGTTATCGTTAGACCACCGGGTCTCCATGTGTCTCTTTGCTTGGGACTTTCGATTCGTAAACTGAGCGCATCTCACTATCGTTAGACCATCGGGTCTCCTAGGTTTAGATTGTAGAAAGTTTGATACCTAAATCGCAAACTAATCCGACCTCCGAGTCGTACCCAGCAACCTGGTCGGTAGACCGGTAAAGTAAACCTCTAGGTCTCGGCTAACGCGATCTCCCGATCTTAGCTAGCTTCCCGATCGCCAGATCGGTAGATTCGACCTGTCGAATCGTATTGCAAAACTGAACCCTAGGTCGGGCAACCCCCTTTTTTTAGTCCACCAAACTGCACTTGGCGTTGTACTCTTTTTCCTTCGCTGAAATTTTTTCCCACTGGATTTTTATTTGCCTAAGGTTTTTAACGAGGAAACTGACGCATGTCACGGATCGCGTAACCAGTTTTTCCAGCCCGAACCCTTCCTCGTTAACTCGTCGTTAGGGCACGGACTTGGGGGGCTTCTTGGTAGGATATATACCCCGGGTCCGTGTTCCCGCTTATAGTCGGGTCGGGGTCAAGCGGTTCGGTCCCGGTCTACGGGTTGAGGTCAAAGGAAATGGGTCAAACCCGCTACCTCCTTGCCCCTATAAAAGGGCTTCTAGCACTCTAACTTAGGGGACTCCTCCCTCCCCACTCTCTCTCACTTCAAAGTGCTCTACCTTCTCTCTACAAAACTACATGAATATCAATAAAAGAATACTTGAGCTACATTCTATTGTCTACTATATTGTTCATACACATACATACGGTACATACATTCCACGTACAGCCCAGAATTAGTACTATCAAGATCCAACTTAAATTTTAAGATGAAACAATTATCAAATGAGTTGAAGAATTAAGTGACATAAAACTTGCCTGTAGGCTAAAGATTTACTCAATAAGATTCATTACAACTATTATGATAAAACTTAAGAAATCATATTCCTTTTCTTAATCCCTGTGGGTAAATTAAGAAATATGATCTAAAGTTTATATCATAAAATTAAACTTTATGATAGAGATGAGAATTATTTACAAATAACAATATAGTAAATAAAATTGATTTATTTCTATCATCACTGATAAAACTACTAAACTACTAAACTACATTCTGATACATAATTGTCTGTGGGCTAAATTAAGATCATAGTTTAGTATTTCATCATGATTAATCATACAAATATAACGAAATTGCATGTGGGCTAAATTTCATCATATTACATACACTTAATCACAACTGATATGTCTAAAACTATGACCCAACAACTCCATATATAATTTTAACTAATTAAGGATGCTGTGGCTACTCCCCAACTCATTAAAATTATAAGATCACTAGACAATTATCATTGTCATCTTTATGTGATTTGAACTTTAAGACAATTTTTAGAAAATTAAAAATGTTGTGGCTACTCTTTAATTAATCTAAAATTGTAATCACTTGGCAAAAGGGGAATTTAAAGCCTAACAAACAAATTAAACCAACACACGATAGACAATTATTAGGTATACTCCCAGGAAAGATGGTCGAGATGGAACTCAGTTAAATACCAACTCCTTAGACAGAGTAGCGTCGCAAGGGGACTAGTAGCAACAAGGCTTTTAAGCTAGGGCCATAGAACTAGTATCCTCCCCAAGAAACTTCCCTAAGTCAAGCGTTTTCATGTTTGAAGTAAAATCGTTTGGGAGATCTATAAGATTGTAGATTCACATATGTATAAGGCTTTAAATTGATGAACTAAATTAACGGACTAAACGTGCTTAAATTCAGGCACTACCGCAACTAAAGTTTATGCATTAGTCCAACTTAAGTAGGAACTAATATAATTCCATCCCAAATTTATGCATTTCTAAAGGGATAATAAGAATATTGCATAATTTAAAACAAAATATTATGCAAGGCATAATAAGAATATTGCATAATTTAAAACTAAATATTATGCTTAGGACAAACATGCATAAAATTAAATATTAAACTCATATATTCTAATAAAATTCCATAACTTAAAGCAATTTACAATATGAGATTTCAATAATTTTGAAATTTTAAACTGTAAGCCATTGCCAAAATGTTTTAATGCATAAAGATCAAATTTATGAGAAATAACTGAATTTACAAATTCTAACAATATCAAGCCAAAAGTATATGTTATCATTTTTAAATCAAAATCTCACAAACTCTAATTAGATAATTAAACTTAATATTATGCACTTAATATGATCACATTCATAAAACAACAGTCCAAAGAGTATGAATCATACATAACCAAATATGGGCAATAACATTGATCATAATTCAAAGACTAAATGAATTATGGAATAAATGGACAGTATTGGCAATAGCCAGTTGTCTAAAAAAAATATTTCTTATCTGAAGCATTGCCACATAAACATAATTGGAAACAATTCAGGATTCATAAATAAACCATAATAATAATGTTATCATTAAAGTATTAATGGTAATAAGTAACTTTATAATCACCATTTACATTTAATAATAACAACCAAAGTATGGTAATACACCTTCTTAATGTTTCCATTTTCTTAAATAAAGAAATAAAATGTGACAATTTCAAAATATAGCGGTCAAACTATAACTGTAGCACTAATTACCAAAAAATAATGATAAAACTTAATGACTTACCTTAATGATGCAAACCGCATCTCCCATAGTGCTAAAATTCTCCCATCTTCACCGTCAGTAACCTCAATGCAACGTCACGTAACAATAATCACCAAATAGGTAATCTTTCCAAACACAATAGATTACGAAGCAATAATAATTATTATGAAAGGTAATTACCAAGATTAGCCCCTAAACTTAATAACAGTAATTAATATTGTCATTTATTATAACTACTAGTTCTTTTACGCGCTTTGCGCGAATGGAATAATGCCCAATGATTATTTTTAAATAAGTATTTCAAAGTATATCAATGTAATATTATATCGGAGATGTTCATGCATAGGTAAATAAATATTGAATTTGTTTATTTAAATTGGTAATTTAAAGTATATAAATGCAAGATAATATATGAGAGATTGATTATATTGTCACTAAAATAAATGTTTGCAACTTTGTAATAATGCTAGTCTAAATACTTAGTCTCAAAATGATAGTCTAACTAAATACTACTTTTGGTTTAAATTTCTCTAATTCCTCTTAATTCTCTTTTGTGTAGCATTGTCGTTGTCTTCATCTTCAGTACATGTCCTCTTTTTATTTATTTATTTTTATTGGTAATGTGTCATGTGCAATTGGGTTACTGGTGGTAGCATAGATGGATTCGTCGTGCAATGAGATTATGGTGTAGGAAGCTTTAGATTTGTCTTGTTGTGTATATAATGAGATCTTAGTTGCACTATTAACTCTTTATCGTACAAGCACCTATTGATATTTGATAGTGGTAGTTTTTTCCAAACATGTTTCATGCGTTGTGAGATGTGTGTCGTAGGTTATCATGTGAAAGAGTTGAGCAAAATATTAATATTTATTATATTTGTATAAAATACTTGGTAAATAAATATATATAACATATTTTGTATTATAACTTTGATATTTAATTACAAGATAATGTAAAAAGAAGACAATGGACAATATAGTGAATATAATAAATTTGAAGGTAATGAATCTTTGAATTATAGAAAATAAAGATAATATAACTAATGAAATTATATCTCTTTTTAAATTTTTTATAATGAATAGTTTTTTAAATAAAGACATTATAGACATCTAATTCTAAATTAATTAAATGCATATGTATTATTTTTGTTGCAGCTAAAAATTTATTTAATTTAATAAGTGTAATAAATTGGCGTACATACTTTTCATCAACAATAATGCAATCATTGATTTTTTTTTAAAATTTACATTATTTGTTGTTGAGACAAATTGTTTTGAGAGTTTGTCAATGACAATTGTTACAATTACTGTCAATAGAGGATGATAATAAATAATTTAAAATATATAGTTACAATAGATATTGTTATAATGATATAGTAAAAATTAACTTACAAATTTCGTTTCAAGTTTTCGTGCATTGATAAAATTATGATGTGTAAACTTGTTCAATTGAAGCCAGTGGGATGTCAACATTGCCAATTCTTTGGAAAATGGTCCTACCGTTTTAGAGTTCAGGTGTAATTGTATTTATGATAACAACTTTGTAGTTAGGCCGCGCAGGTCTGACTATGATGTAAGAACAATTTTGTATGATAAAAAAAATAATAGTATAATATTTGCAAAGCAATGTACAATTGTACCATTTTAAAAATACATACAAAAAATATTAATACAATTACGACCTAAATCATACCAATAATGCAAAATATATTGAAATATTAAGTTTTGTTCTGACCTAAATAATCAAAAGAAGATTAATTAAACGAAAAAAAAACTTAACCCAAAAATCAAATGCATAAAAATCAAATGATTTTTAAAGTTCTTGATTTATAATCTTTGATGCTTAACTTTGAATGTTATGTATTTAGCCGGACTAATTATTTGGCCAAAGTTTATGTTAAATTTTATATTATATATATTTTTAACATATTCGTAGTAAATGTTTAACAATTATTCCAATTCTAACTGCGATGGGGTTCGAACCTAAGTTCTTTCTTATAGAAATTAATGAGTAAGTTAAAAATATTAAATAGTTAACAGAATATTCCGTTATTAAAGTTTATACTAACAGAATTTACGATATTTAAGGGAGGAAAATAATATAATAGAGGGTAATTAAGGAAAATAATAATAATAAAAAAATACTAAGATCAAAATAATATGAACCATTCATTTTAAGAAACAATTGTACCGACATTTTTTTGTTCCAGTTAAGAGCCTAACATTATGAGCTCTTATTAAAATTGTAGATAAAATAAAACTATAATAAAAGGCAAAACTATAATTAAAGGGATACCGAATGCTAGTCTCATATTACCACATAATAATTAACCAAGACTATAATGTCTTTAGGGAGACTAAAATTAGGGTAATAACCAAATTACTATTTCAAAGTCAATATACCAACTATATTGCTTTTGCAATAAACTTGACTTATTATATTACTAAGGCCCTTAAAACTATTGGGAGATTAAAAAAAAATAATCAACTTAAACAATAGTTATAATCTTTAATGGCCAAAATAATAATTTTAACCTTAATGGCTCAAAAATAAACCTAAGACAATAATTATAGCACTTAATCACTCAAATTAGGCCCATAAATTCAATGATCCAAGTGAGTTATGACATGAATAGAAAATGGTCTAGTATTGAAATATATCTAAACTTAATATTATTACCAACGATAAATACCATTAACAAAATATGGTATTCAGTAATAATTAAGACTTAGTGAATATGTTATGCATAATAATCAATATTATTACGATAATAATAAACATGAGAAAATTTCAATTTTGGTCATATGACTATATGAGCTTTGTTAATTTCAGCACCTGGCTTTCAAAAGTGTCAATTTAGTACCTTGACTATGTAATTTTTATCAATTTTGGCCACTCCGGTCAAATTATCGGCCAAATTTTGCCGAAAAATTTTAACAGTTAAAATAATAAGGGTATTTTTGTCATTTCACATTTCTTCTTTCTTCTCCAGCGAATTATTTTTTTCCCGCGAAGAACACCAACGCCGCGATCCGGGTCGCCCCGACCCGCGTCAAACACCCCGAGGCTCAATGCCGACGATGTTCATGCCAAACAGCCTCAGTTGCTTTGCAGCAACCTTGCCTTGGACCACCGGCACCGACTCGTACACCATTGCTCAGGTGCGCTCTCTACGACGCTGTTTTCTCTACTTCAAATCCTTCCAAAACCACTACAAACACAGAGATACATACGTGCACGGACATGGTTGAGGGCGATGCCGGTGTTATTGAAGGCCTGCTGAACCGATGGCGAGATCTTGGTAGTATCCTCGTAGGCGGAGATGGAGATGGGCCAGCAGTAGTTTAATTTGACCAACGCCAAGCTAGTATCCTGCGCGATCGTATCGCGTGCGAATGGAGTAACCAAAATTCGCCCAAAAAAAAAGAAGAAATCGCCGGAGAAGAATGAAGAGATGTGAAATGACTAAAATACCTTTATTATTTTAACTGTTAAAATTTTCTGACGAAATTTGGCCTGCAATTTGACCGAAGTGACAAAAATTGATAAAAATTGCATAGTCAAGGTACTAAATTGACACTTTTGAAAGTCTGATGTTGAAATTAACAAAGCTCCTATAGTCATATGACCAAAATTGAAATTTTCTCTAATAAACATGTTATATGTCAAAATAAAACAACTATAATTATTATTAAAATATCAATCAAAATGATGGGATCCATACTTTAATGACCCAAGATAGGTCCCAAATAGCTTGTTCAAAATAGATTTTAAAGTTTCAATTGAAATATATGACTAAAATATGCTCAAAATTAAATGAGAAACCAAACAAGTTGCCTTAATAGGTCATAATGTCCAAAATTGACCTATGGATCCAAAGTTGAATGATATTTAATACATAGTCTATGAGTTAATATATAATATGTTAAATTCATTCTTGAAACATGCTTTTCTAAATGCATAATTATAACAATAAAATTATAAAAATAATTAGCATGCTTGGATTTTGCATTTTAATATATATTAACTCATATATATACCCTAAACAAATTGTAATACTTCAGGCAATTTAATATACACTTTAATATTAAATTAAAATTCAAATAGCAAATTCAATACTTAATATTTGCTCAAAATTGAATAATAATTTAATTATGAATTTAATGCCAAAAATTAAAAGAAAACTGAAGGGCAGTAATATTCCAAAACAAACAATTACCAAAAATTTACCATTTGCCAAAATAATATATAATATAATATTAATTAAGGTAACATAATATGGCAATATTAAACTAAATTATTACCATTTACCAAAATTTATATATATATATATATATATATATATATATATATATATATATATATATATATATATATATAGATTTTGGATCCGGTGAGGCTACCTTTGTCAGGCGAGGTGGTGAGGCTTGATCTGGTGCGTTTATTTGAGTTTTTGGATGGATTAGATTTGGCTGAATATAATGCCTTGTGCGTGTGATTTATTTGCATGTGGGGGTGTTGTTGTCTTTTTGGTAGTGTCTTAATTAGGGTGTAATAATTAATTAGCAGATTTTATGGGCTTGTGCACTACTTAATTATGGTATTGTATCGGGTGTGTGCAATGTATTTTCCCGTGTGTGCATTTGGCTTCAATTCTTTGTTATGCTGTGTGTGCAATTTGTTTTCCCGTGTGTGCGTTTGGCTTAAATTCTTTGTTATGACGGGTATGATCAATCAGCGGTATGGTTGTGGTTTTTGTTGCATGCTGATTCCGTTATTCAATTTAAAAATTAATGAACAGAAGTTTGCGTTGTGTTATGAAGTTTTTCTGTGTGCATTTTATGTGTTCGGCTTGTGCGTTGGGTCACAAATAGGTTGACAAGTTTTCAGGCCAAATATCTCTTATTTGGACTGTCAACTAGAATTGAGGCAAACTTTTACCATATTTTTATAGCTTAGTTTTTGTTTTTTTACGTAAAGCAATTTTGGTATGTATTTTAATTGTAACATGTTATGATCTATTAACGGTTGGCGTGTTGTTATTTTATATATTTATTTGGTGCTTTTTATTGTTATGGTCTGTGCGATTGGAGTTTACAAGGGGTGTGTGTGTTTTTTTTTTTTTTTTTTTTTGAGTTTAAAATTTATACTGGATTCTAGTAGGTCTGACGTTTGTTCGGTTTAGTTTTTGGGCTTGTGCGTTGGGTTCTTAATTCAACGCACCGACTCAACTAAATGGCTGCACAGACAGAACATAACCCATAACACACTTCTATTAAGGTTGCACATACCTCTTTCCGGTTGCACCTTCATTGTTGAGGAGATATCCCATCGCAAAACACTATTGCTGAGTACAAATGTTTAAATACAACTCACACTCTATCAACAATAATTTATAACCGTAAATATATTATTTTTTTGAAGATCAAAGATTAATGTAATAACCGTAAATATATAATTCAACACCATAATTAGTTGATCCTTAGCATGGAATATATTCCAATCTATTCCTAACCATATATAGCTCTAATATTACAATTACTTATACACCCTTATGCATAGACTACTACCATAGATGGAAAATAAATATCTTTCAATCTCACCCTTTGATCTGTTATGATTTAATGGATGAGATGAGGCCCCATTATCTCACCCATCTAAGTAACCTCATGGGATCCGAAGCCTATATATATATATCTTGATAGTTTCCCGCCTATGCACCTATGTTTGAGATAGGTGTGGCATAACATCTATCTGGTTTTTAATTAAGTTTCCGCTATCGTTTATCTTGTTGTTTAGATGCTTACCTATGAAATTAAGCTTTAAAATTTGTTGAAAAATCGGGGGTGTTACAGTTTAACCCTATTCTGCAGATCTACCATTCAAGAGGCAATACAACAGGATATCAACTATGGCTAGAGGTCTACCGTGCTTCCGCTTCCGCTACTACGAGTTAAGTTTCTCGTAAATTATTCTCTATACAGTTAGATCATATTTAGATCGCTCATTTGGTATCAGAACCTTTATCAATCCCTGTCTGGTTTATTGTTTTGCCTAAAAGAACAATATTAATTTTCATATACATTATTTTGTATATGATTTTTTTGACTCCTGAGGTTTTGTAGATGATTTATTTTTTGAAAAATTTTGCATCGACTTAGTGCTTACTGTTTGTTTTGCTGGAGAATCACCGGTTACGGTCTCCTATTTTACGGCGTGACTTGGAGTCACTGGCAGCGACGCACAACGTATGTGGACAACGTTGGCGGAGGTCGCATCGCGATTTGGAGAAGACGGTGGCGATGAGGCTGTGCTCCCGGCGACGTCCGAGTATGTGCGTCGAATAATGCTGGTAACCCATCAATACGCGTTAAATAACATATATAGATAGATATAAACAAAACCATTTGGAACGGGAATATCATATATATCATTTTAAAACCAAAGAGAGAAGTCAACATCAAAGACTTATCAAGCACTCTCAATAGAAACGAGGATCATCATCCTCACCATAACCACAAGACCACAAACATGAGAAAACAACACAACTCAGGATGCATTCTACTGATCACAAAGTAGAATACATCAAGACATGCTCATAAGAAATCACACAACAAGTGATATGGAAATCACAAGAAAGGCACACTCTCAAGGAAATAGGTAGACTTAAGAAAGGTTACCTGCAGACTCTTCCTCTACCAAGCCCTCAGTCTCGGCCTGCGACGGGCCCATCACGAACACCCTGCCCGAAGGCTTTGTCCCTGCTACACCTCGCCCGGAATTCCCTCTAGAAGGTCCACTAGGTCTTGTATTAGATGGCAAGGCTCTTTAGTTGGTTTGAAGATGACACTCGAAAGCTTTGTGGCCCCTTTCCCCACACTTGAAACATCGAAGCGCAAGCCCTTGGCAATCTTTCCCAACGTGATCCTTCCCACATCTCTTGCATCCAAAAGTCCTCACTTGTGCTCAATTCTCGACTCAAGTTGATCCTTGAGACGGAGGAGGCGCGGGTCTGGCTCTGAAATCTTTTCTCGGCTTCTTGAAACTGTGGGATCCACTTCCTTCACTTCTCTTCTTGGCAAACTCAAAAGACCCCCGCTGGAGCTGTTGCACTCGATACAAATCTGCTGCACTCAGATAGGCCTCATTCAGCGTCCTAGGCTTGCTCACAGTCAACGCCTTCCAGGCTTCGTAGTTGAGCCCCGCCACAAAATTCTCCACATTTGCCAACTCGGTGGGAACCAACATCCGAGCAAAACAGGCGAGCTCCAGGAAACGCTTGTGGTATTCCACCACGGATGACGACCCCTGCTGAAGATGTAAGAACTCCTCGTATATGGCCGCTCTAACGTGAGATGGGTAAAACCACTCCCTCAACTTGTCCTTCAGAGCTGACCAGTCGAATCCAGGCTCTTCTTAGCACGTGGAGCCTTCGTGCACCCACCAGAGGTCGGCCTCGTGGCTAAAGTAGAAAGAAGCCAACTGTAATACCCCGAAAATTTTAAATTTATCTAAGTAGGAAAAATGTTTAATCTTCATGTTTATGAAAAATGAAATTGGTTATAACGAGTTTTGAACTCTAAACCCTATCATTATTGCAATAATAAGACTCTTACTATCAAACTATCATAACTATCATCTCTTTATCCTTATTTGATATTATATTAGTATAATATTCAAACTATTTGATAATATAAATATTTATGCTATGAATTATTTTTACTATATAGTAAAACTATAATATGGTTATGTGTACTTTCTTTATTTATATGTATAGACGTAAGGTAGTATATATATATATTAATTATTCATAATTAAATAAATCTATAGTGTATGTATATATATGTACAAAATGGTGATGTGTATATGTATATGATATATATTGAATAAAATAAGATACGTAGCCTTCTTCTTCAATCGATTGGTCTTCTCCCTCTGTCATTATCGGGTTCTCTCCTCTGTTCACCGTAGGGATTCAAGGATTTTATTAATTTTGGAATCCAGGTAAGATTTATGTCCATCTAAATTCTTTTTACCCCAAATCAAAAATCTTTTCCTAAGTGCTTGTGTGAAAATCTTTTTCCACCAAATTCAATTTTGTTATTTTGATAATTGATATGTGATTCATGATCTTGGTGAATATTGTGTATAATATTTCAATTTTAAAGGATTAATTATATATGTTTATAATTGTGCGTGAGTACACTGTGTATAAGAGAATGATTAGGAAAATTTATTTGGTTTTGTAGTCTGTTTATATAATTATATATACATTGTGTACGTAATATAGTGACATCAGCGTATGTGCTTTGTGAATTAGTTTATTATTTCATAGTTCTCGTACTGCATACAGACTATGTATTTTAGTGTATCTATTGGATAGTTGGGTATAAGATACTAGTATATTATATGGTGTATAATATCTGGTACATGGTAAGCAAAGTGGTGTATTTGGAGTAATTTTATATACATTGTGTATGTTTGGACAAGTGTGAAAGTGTGTTATATTATACATATGTTTATATATATTTGATTATGGTGGAGAGAACAAACTAATTGGTATAAAAATAATATTTAATTCATTTTGGTCATGGAGGATTTATACTTGGATTTTTCTCGTGACGTTGGTCTCTCACATTTGATCATGGATATTAATGTGGGGTTGGTCTCTCACATTTGGTTCTGGATTATTATTATATACCTTGTGGGGTTGGTCTCTCACAATCGAGTTCGTTCTACCCATTGGGGTTGGTCTCTCAATGGGGGTATGCATACTTAAGGGATTGATCTCGTGCCAACTGGGTTGGTCTTTGGTTGGTTGGTTTTGGTCACTGAGGCCGAAGTAATGACTCTTGCCTTGTATTTTTCCTCCTCATTGACTTGGTGGTAAATAATGGATTAAATCTTAATATTGAGAAAAGTGGTCAAACGTGGAAGTTATTGTATTTTGTGTTAAATTAATTGATGATATGGTAAATTCTGGGATGTTATATGAATTTTAATTTATACTTATTATGTGGTTGACTTGGGAATTGGTAATTAAACGTGAAGAAATGGTAGGAGGGAATATTGCAAGTATAATATGATTAAGGGGTTAATGTGGAATTATGTGCTCCAAGGTGTTATGTGTTATGTGTAAAATGTTTTCCAGGGTGGAGTAAGTCTTACCAGCTGTTGTATGCTGAATTTGTCCCCCCTTTAGTTATTTTGCAGGTAATGTGGCACGAGTATCTGGAGCATGAGAGCGATTCATCTTTTAGAACTTTGAAGTTTTATATTATTTTAGAAAAATCTAGAAGTGAATTCTTAGACAATTGTATTTAATGCGTTGTAATAGAACAAATTATGGGTTGTTTTTAGTAGTGTTGTTTTTAGCCTGTGCGTTTGGATATAGGTTGTTATCTAAACGTGGCGGTAGCATCCCTTTTTCCTTTTGTTTTGTTTAGCTTCTGCAACTAAAAATGGTTTTTAATAAAATAAATTCATTTTTATAGGTTATTTTGGTTAATGGAAAATCGGGGTGTTACAAATTGGTATCAGAGCCGTTCGAACCTTTGGGAGCCTAGGCTATTAAATTTTGGATATGGGATGTATAAGAGCCTAGGTTGTGAATTTTTGAGGATATAAGAAAATAGAATTGACTAGGAATTTGAGAGTCTGGAAATATTGTATTAAGGATGTGGGGTGTTGTATAATTGTTTCATGTCTATCTTCAATGATTGCTAATATTTGCAGGTGGTGTTATATGACTCGCTGAGAAGTGAACAATTTGGGGGTAATACTTTATGTTATAGTTGGAATAAAATATTTGGAATTGGTGATTTTATGGACGTGATTTATTATGGTGAAAGTTGGTGATATTAGCGCTTAATTACTAATTCTGGAGCTATTTTATTAAGGTATTCTTTTAAGTTACGAGGACGTAACTATATTTTTAAGGAGGGTAGAGTTTAACACCGTGTTTTCTGTGTTAAATGTGCAACCTGGGGATTTAGTTTGAAAAGTTTGGCTTTAACTTAGGAGCTTCGGGGACGAAGCTTTCTTTTAAGGAGGGTAGATTGTAATACCCCGAAAATTTTAAATTTATCTAAGTAGGAAAAAAGGTTTAATCTTCATGTTTATGAAAAATGAAATTGATTATAACGAGTTTTGAACTCTAAACCCTATCATCATTGCAATAATAAGACTCTTACCATCAAACTATCATAACTATAATCTCTTTGTCCTCATTTGATATTATATTAGTATAATATTCCAACTATTTGATAATATAAATATTTATGCTATGAATTATTTTTACTATATAGTAAAACTATAATATGGTTATGTGTACTTTCTTTATATATATATGTATAGACGTAAGGTAGTATATATATATATATATATATATATATATATATATATATATATATATATATATATATTAATTATTCATAATTAAATAAATCCATAGTGTATGTATATATATGTACAAAATGGTGATGTGTATATGTATATGATATATATTGAATAAAATAAGATACGTAGCCTTCTTCTTCATATTCTCCCTCTGTCGTTATCGGGTTCTCTCCTCTGTTCACCGTAGGGATTCAAGGAATTTATTAATTTCGGAATCCAGGTAAGATATATGTCCATCTAAATTCTTTTTACCCCAAATCAAAAATCTTTTCCTAAGTGCTTGTGTGAAAATCTTTTTCCACCAAATTCTATTTTGTTATTTTGATAATTGATATGTGATTCATGATCTTGGTGAATATTGTGTATAATATTTCAATTTTATAGGATTAATTATATATGTGTATAATTGTGCGTGAGTACACTGTGTATAAGAGAATGATTAGGAAAATTTATTTGGTTTTGTAGTCTGTTTATATAATTATATATACATTGTGTACGTAATATAGTGACATCAGCGTATGTGCTTTGTGAATTAGTTTATTATTTCATAGTTCTCGTACTGCATACAGACTATGTATTTTAGTGTATCTATTGGACAGTTGGGTATAAGATACTAGTATATTATATTGTGTATAATATCTGGTACATGGTAAGCAAAGTGGTGTATTTGGAGTAATTTTATATACATTGTGTATGTTTGGACAAGTGTGAAAGTGTGTTATATTATACATATGTTTATATATATATTTGATTATGGTGGAGAGAACAAACTAATTGGTATAAAAATAATATTTAATTCATTTTGGTCATGGAGGATTTATACTTGGATTTTTCTCGTGAGGTTGATCTCTCACATTTGATCATGGATACTAATGTGGGGTTGGTCTCTCACATTTGGTTCTGGATTATTATTATATACCTTGTGGGGTTGGTCTCTCACAATCGAGTTCGTTCTACTCATTGGGGTTGGTCTCTCAATGGGGGTATGCATACTTAAGGGATTGATCTCGTGCCAACTGGGTTGGCCTTTGGTTGGTTGGTTTTGGTCACTGGGGCCGAAGTAATGGCTCTTGCCTTGTATTTTTCCTCCTCATTGACTTGGTGGTAAATAAAGGATTAAATCCTAATATTGAGAAAAGTGGTCAAACGTGGTAGTTATTGTATTTTGTGTTAAATTAATTGATGATATGGTAAATTCTGGGATGTTATATGAATTTTTATTTATACTTATTATGTGGTTGACTTGGGAATTGGTAATTAAACGTGAAGAAATGGTAGGAGGGAATATTGCAAGTATAATATGATTAAGGGGTTAATGTGGAATTATGTGCTCCAAGGTGTTATGTGTTATGTGTTATGTGTAAAATGTTTTACAGGGTGGAGTAAGTCTTACCAGCTGTTGTATGCTGAATTTGTCCTCCCTTTAGTTATTTTGCAGGTAATGTGGCACGAGTATCTGGAGCATGAGAGCGATTCATCTTTTAGAACTTTGAAGTTTTATATTATTTTAGAAAAATCTAGAAGTGAATTCTTAGACAATTGTATTTAATGTGTTGTAATAGAACAAATTATGGGTTGTTTTTAGTAGTGTTGTTTTTAGCCTGTGCGTTTGGATATAGGTTGTTATCTAAACGTGGCGGTAGCATCCCTTTTTCCTTTTGTTTTGTTTAGCTTCCGCAACTAAAAATGGTTTTTAATAAAATAAATTCATTTTTATAGGTTATTTTGGTTAATGGAAAATGGGGGTGTTACACCAACTCCACGCGACGATCTTCTGGGCAACCCACAACAGCGAAGATCTTGTCGAGGGACCGGATCCACTCTTCAAGCATCACCGGATCTTCCTCTCCGACGAACACCTGCGGCCTATGCCCCGAAACTAAGCGTCCCACGTCCCGATTCCCGACAGGCGGCGGCGGCGGAGGAGGGTTATTGTTGTGCAAAAGGGCATCACTCAGCGCCTACATCGTTTGGGTCAGATGCTGTAGGTTCTGAGCCAGCTGCTCGTTGGTCGGCGTCTCGGGGGTACGGGCACGATGACGAGGCGGAGCCATGGAAGAGTTCTACAGAAACAACACGGTTATGGAAGGCACAAACAAACAACGCCCCTTACCCGGCGCTAACGGCGAGAACGTTAAAACTAAACAAAAACAACGAAACAAACACAACAAACAACAAACAACTCACAACTTACCGCGCGTCCAGAAAGTCTTAAGTCTTAAACACTTAGGTACTTAAAGGTCATCTTATGGTCTCAAACCACACTTAACTTCTTAAAGTCCAAATCCTAACATCCTAGGCTCAAACCTAGGCTCTGATACCAAATGTAACACCCCCGATTTTCAACAAATTTTAAAGCTTAAATTCAAAGGTAAGCATCTAAACAACAAGATAAACGACAATGGAAACTTAATTAAAAACCGGAGAGATGTTATGCCAACCTATCTCAAACATAGGTGCACAGGTGGGAAACTATCAAGTCATCAAAACAGAAAACGTCTGGGCACACAAGCCCCTAGTCTAGGCACACAGGCCGCTAATCTAGGCACACAGGCCAACAAAAGGTAACATCTAAACATGGTAGCTACTCTATCTAGCATCCACATCTAGCGCGCTCGGTATTTACTCAAAACCTGTAAAACATGGGGATAACACCCGGTTAGCGAATAATGCTGATAACCCATTAATACGCGTTAAATAACATATATAGATAGATATAAAAAAAACCATTTGGAACGGGAATACCATATATATCATTTTAAAACCAAAGAGAGAAGTCAACATCAAAGACTTATCAAGCACTCTCAATAGAAACGAGGATCATCATCCTCACCATAACCAGAAGACCACAAACCTCAGAAAACAACACAACTCAGGATGCATTATACTGATCATAAAGTAGAATACATCAAGACATGCTCATAAGCATGGAATTCACATTCACACAGTGACTGTAACACCCCGTGTTACGGCCTCTAACCCAAACTAATTATTTAATTGCTTACCATTAAAAGAGAATTGAATTCCCTTAATTAATTGAGAAGGGTCCACCATGGATCATGGACCCTTATCCCTAAACCAAACCCTTAGTCCTATAAGGAATAGAATAAACGGATCCCTACCTTTCAGACCTTAATTAGGACTCTTAAATATATATAAGGACCTAGGAGGCACCTAGAAATCACACCACAATAGATTCCACCACACAAGAATTCTCAAGAATTCCCCTATCACCAAACGTAGGAGAAGTCACGAAGAGGAGATCTTAGAGAAAGAACCTTAGTAGCCAAGGATTCTAATTAAGGCTAAGAGGTAACCCATGTCTCAACAAAATCTATTTTCCTTGCTATAATCTCCTTCTTTGGCTCTTTTGATATGCGATTCCGAGTTTGCATCTTGATAAGGACTTTCCTGAGATTGATATGATGATTATGAGATGATCTTGATGTTTATGAGATAATCTTGGTGTTTTTGTGTTGATCTTGATGTTTATGAGATAATCTTGGTGTTTTTGTGTTGATCTTGATACTTATGTGATAATCTTGATGTTCTTGATTCTAAGATAAATTATATAAATGATCTTGTGTTTAATTATGACTAGAGCCGTAAGGTTAAAACATAGATTTCATAATGTGTTATTCTTGGTATGTTTGGGAGGGATTTTGCATGTTCGGGCATTGAGTCTTGACATGTTTAGGAGTCGTGTTAGGACGTATTTGATGTGAATCTTGGTTTTAATCCATTACTAGATTACGTGGTGTCATTGTTGTGTTTAAATGTGTCTGGACATGGTTTCGGGTTCCACGAGGGATCCCGGGACCGAATTATTACATAGGAGTCAGTGGGAGGTAGGTGGGGGCTGGGGTACCCGCCACCTACCCGCTGCCCATAAACACCGCCTGGCAGCGAGAAGCTGGCGGGTGGCCCTCCACCCGCCGGCCACCCGCTGGAATCCCAGTGTGGATTGTGGTGTTTTTCCCCGTTTGATGTTTCCCCATGTCCCGTAGTGTCTCGTCGTACCCCGTTTGTCATGTATGAGTCTAGTTTGATGTAACAGGTATCGTTCTTAGGATAAAAGAAGTCTTGTATATTGCATACTAGTTGAATTGGTACTTCACTACTCGGTTTAGGTAGGCCTTGGCTAGTTGTGTCATTGTCCATGCTTCTTTCATGGCGATGAACCATGCTGTCTTGGTTAGCCGGTCCACTATTACCCAGATTTTATCTTTGCCTGTTGGTGTTGTGGGTAATCCCCCGACGAAATCCATGGATATGGAGTCCCATTTTCCTTGTGGTATCTCAAGGGGTTGTACGAGTCCTTTGGGCTTGCATCGTTCGGCTTTTACCCTTTGGCAGTTTAGACATTTGCCCACGAAGTCTGCGATTTCCTTTTTCATGTTGGGCTACCAAAACATCTTTTTTCACATCTTGGTATAGTTTGTCGCCTCCGGGGTGCACCGAGTATGGTGAGTTGTGCCCTTCTTCCAGGATTTGTTGTTTTAGGTGGGGGTATGTCGTGGGTACGCACCATTTTCCTTGATAGCGGAGGCTACCATCTTCGCATATTTCGAATGGTCCGTCCCTTCCCTGAGTTAGGTCGAGCCGTATTTTATCTAGTTCTGGGTCTTGTTGCTGCCCGGCTTTGATTTCTTCGAGTAGGGTGGGTATGATTCTGACATTGAATAGGTGAATCTCAGAATTTGTTTGTCCTTGCTCTACTACCTCCAAATTCAATCTTTGGAAGTCCTTGCATAGCTCGTCTAACAGGATCCAGGTGGTGTTGAGGGAGTGGTTAGTTTTTCGGCTTAGGGCGTCTGCCACGACATTAGCTTTCCTCTCGTGGTACTGAATATCTAGGTCATAATCTTTTATAAGTTCCAACCATCTTCTTTGTTGCATGTTTAGATCCTTCTGGGTGAAGATGTACTTCAGACTTTTATGATCTGTATAAATCTTGCATTGCACTCCGTATAGGTAGTGCCTCCAAATTTTCAGGGCGAACACGACGACAGCTAGCTCAAGGTCGTGTGTGGGGCAGTTTTCTTCGTGGGTTTTGAGTTGTGTGGATGCGTATGCTATTACTTTGCCCCTTTGCATTAGTACGCATCCCAGTCCCTTTTTGGAGGCGTCACTGAAAACTTCGAATCCTTCCACTCCAGAGGGAAGGGCTAGGACGGGTGCTGTGGTTAGTTTTTCTTTCAATTCTTGAAAGACTGAGGTGCAGTTGTCTTCCCATCGAAAGGGGGTTTCCTTTTTCATGAGTTTAGTGAGGGGTTGGGCTATCTTGGTAAAATCGGGTACGAACCTCCTATAGTAGCCTGCTAACCCTAGGAAGCTTCTGACTTCCGAATGTGATTTCGGTGTGGGCCATTCTTTAACGGCGTGGATTTTGGTTGGGTCTACCCTGATCCCCTCTTTGGTTATCACGTGACCTAGGAAGGCCACATTGTCCTTCCAAAATTCGCATTTGGAGAATTTGGCGTATAGCTGGTGTTCCCTCAGGGTTTGCAAAGTTGTGCGGATGTGCTTTTCATGTTCCTCCTTGTGTTGGGAGTAGACCAGGATGTCATCGATGAACACGATGACGAAGTCATCTAGTTGGGGCCGGAATACTTGGTTCATGAGGTCCATGAATATATCGGGTGCATTGGTGAGTCCGAAGGGCATTACCGTGAATTCGTAGTGGCCGTAGCGGGTTCGAAAGGCCGTTTTCTGAATATCTGGGTCGGCCACTTTTATCTGATGGTACCCGGATCTTAAATCAATTTTCGAGAACACCCCTGCTCCTTTAAGTTGGTCAAACAAGTCATCAATTCGGGGAAGAGGATACTTATTCTTTATTGTGACTTGGTTTAGTTCCCTGTAGTCGATGCATAGACGCATGCTTTCATCCTTCTTCTTTGACGAATAGCACTGGTGCTCCCCATGGTGAGGTGCTAGGGCGTATGTATCCTTTATCTAGTAACTCATGAAGTTGTGCTTTCAGTTCCTTCATCTCTTTTGGCGCCAGTCTGTAGGGTGGCTTCGAGATTGGGGCAGCGCCAGGCATTAAATCTATGGTGAATTCGACTTCTCTGGTTGGGGGTGCTCCGGGGATATCGTCTTGGAAGACATCGGTGAATTCGTTTACCACTAGAATGGTTTGGGGTTCGGCTATATATTTTGGTGTCGAGATCTTTGACTGAGCATAGGAAGGCTTCGTGCCCTTGGGTCAGATATTTCTTCATTTTCATCATGTTTACTAATTTGATTTCCGGCTTCTTGTGGGTTCCGTGGTAGGATACCCGTTTGTCGTTTGGTCTCCGCAAGGCCACTTTTTGTTCGCCGCATAGGATTTGTGCTTGGAATTTCCCTAGCCAGTCCATGCCCAGGATCACTTGTATCCCATCTAGTCTGAATTGTATTAGGTTGCTAGGGAATTCCACTCCTTCGATGGTGATCATTATATCCTTGTACATGCGGTCACATTTTATGATTTCGTCGGACGCCACTTTGATTTGCAGTTGTACTCTTGTGTTGGTGTTCAGACCGAGTTGTGCGGTGAATTCGGCTGCTATAAATGAGTTGGTAGCTCCTGAGTCAAACAATACGGTGGCGGGGGTGGTGTGTATGAGGAAGGTTCCGGAGACTATGTTGCTATCTCCGATTTTGGCTTTGCTTATGGTAAGGATCCTTCCTTGAGTGGCTCCCACCTTCCTTGTGGGGGCTGGTGTTATAGCTTTGTGGGGTGAGGTGGCCCTGGCGGTTTTTGGCTCCCGGAGGAGGTTTGCGTGGTTTCCTTCGATTTTTCTTTTGTGTCCCAGGTGCGTGTCCTATGGCTTGCTTGGTATTTGTTGTAGTTGGAATGCCTTGGCATAGGCTTCTTCGAGAGTTCTTAGTTTTCGTATGGTTAGGGACTTTTGTTTTTCGTGGCTGAGGCCCGTTATAAATTTCTCGATTTTGATTGACTCTGTATGTACTAGTTTGGGTGTGAGGCAAGTTAGCTTGATGAACTGGCGGTAGTATTCTGCGATTGGGGTTGCTACTTGTTTTAGATGGAGGAATTCTTCGTATATGGTTGTTTTCACGTGAGTGGGGTAGAATCGTTCCCGTAATCCTGTTTTTAGGGCCTCCCAGTTGAATCCCGGGCTTCGTTCGCAACTGGGTTTCTCATGGACCCACCAGATGTCGGCTTCGTGCCTGAAGTAGAAGGAGGCTATTTCTACTTGGTGATTTTCCAGGTATCCTGTTGCTCTGAATATTTTGTCAGAGGTTCCGATCCATTCTTCGAGAATTGTGGGGTTTTCATCCCCTGAGAAGGTAGGTGGTTGGTGTTCCGAGATTTGGCGGTGGATTTCCTAGTTTCTGTTTGGTGGTGACGGTTGGAGGACTGTGTTGCTTAGTGTCTGGGCAATTTGGGCCAGACGTTGCAGATTCTGAATCAAGGATTCTTGTGTGGAGATTTCCGGTGCTTTTGCCTGTTTCCTTTTCGGTGCCATCCTGGGGGTTCATAGGCCGATATTATTTTGCATCCTTACCTTGATGCTATGAGTGTAGGGGAAGTTCTTTTAATTTTAGTGCGAATTAGGGTGAGGGAAAGTTTAGGGTCTCACAATCTCACCACGCGTCCTATGATCCCTAAATCCTATCTTACTGAACTCCTAGAGTTTAAGCCTAATGTCTTAAAATCTGGTCTTAAGAGTCTTATCATAGGGTCAAACTTAGGCTCTGATACCAACTGTAACACCCCGAAATTTTGAAACTTTTAAAACTTATATAATAAAGGTAAGTTCTCATTAAATCCCAGAGTCAAACATAAGAGTACAGGGTGCTATGCCACATCTGAGTTGGAGAACTCAGATGCACAGGCTAAACTAACTAAACATCCTCAAAGCAATGTCAATACATAATCATGGCACGCAGGCCGAAAGGGAAACTAACTAATCTACGCTCCGGATCTCTAGCGCGCTCCGGGGTCTACTCATCTATGCCTGAAAGCCAAATATATCTGTTCAGCGAATGATGCTAGTAACCCACTCCAACGCGTTGAAATACAATATAGGTAGAGATATATATAGATATACGAAAACCATTTTGAAGCAGGAAGATATATACTTAGGAAACTCTAGCATTAAAATCAGGGATAGACTCAACAGATAGGGTTAAGCACATTAAACAGGAATAATCAGTCATATAGAGATAGTATCAATAAGAGCATATAATTAAGGTCGCAGTTCACTTTCAACTCTTTCACATCATCATTCAACCATCATTCAAGTAACACAAGCACACTTTGGTGGCGCCACGAGACCAATCGCATGCCCCGAACATGAGGGTTAATGCATATAGCACTAACACGGCCCCGCAGCACCCTACCTCATACCGCAGCATGAAGGGGTTGATCGCAACAACCGTATAGACCGCCGATAGTTCGACGGCGGATCACAGCCCTACACACCGCTGATGCGCTCAGTCTTTTGGGGACTACGACCCTACACACCGTTGAAGAGCACAGTCGGTGGATCGTAGCGAATCAAGCCCTACACGCCGCTGAGGGACTCAGTCGGTGGGCGAAGATCCTCGGAGACTACGACCCTACACACCGCTGGCCCTTCACTCGGTGGATCGTAGCCGGCCATAGCCCTACACACCGCCTGATCACTCATTCAGTGGGCTATGGCCTTCCTCAGGCTGGTGGCCCTACACACCGCTGGCGCGTCCAGTCGGTGGACCATCCGCACACGAGGCCCGTGGGCTGTAGCCCAAGAAGTGAATCACTGACCGTAGCCAGGAAAATGAACCGCAGCTTATAAGTAACCAATTTGACCGCAGCCAACTTCTGAAACGCAACTCAGGAACACCCAATTTGATCGCAACCAAATTGGGGAATTATGCATCACATAACACATTGTAGCACATAATAACACATTGGGAAGGGGGAGACTTATAAATAAACTTACGTGTGATCATTCACATACTAAGAGTAGTCCTAAGGGGTTCATGCATTCTCCTCATAGGCTAACGGGTTACCAATCCACTAGCATGCAATTCCTAAGACTCTTTTATCCTACGAATGGCACCGAAATATCAAACTAGACTCAAGCACGACAAACGGGGTCCGTTGGGGCACCATGGGGAACGGGGAACATCAAACGGTGAAGCCGAGGACCCCGGGGTGGGTAACGGACCATCGGGTAGCCGGTGGGTGGGGGTCACCCGCTAGCGACGATCTCCCGGGCAGCGGGTGGCCGGCGGGCAGACGTCTGCCCGCTGCCTGGTGGCGATTCTCGGGCAGCGGGTAGGTGGCGGGTTTCCCTACCCCCACCTACCCCCCACTGACTCTTTCATCAAATAAACTCCCCGGGATCCTTTGTGGAACCCGAAACCATGCTTAGACACTTTTAAACGTAAATAACGACACCACGTAGGCAATTAACGGATCGAAAGCAACAATCACGTAGAACACAACCTAACATGACTTCTAAACATAATTATCACCTGAGCATGCGAATTCCCACCCAAATATACCAAGAAAATCCCAATACGAAATTCATGATTCAACCTAGGGCTCTAATCGTATTTAAATCATAAAATCATGCTTTTATCTTTAAAAATCAAGAACATCAAGATTTATCAAGAACATCACACAATTATCAAGAACCTCTTATCATCATCAAGAGCTCACATAAAATCATCACATCAATCAACAAGATTATATCACGAATATCATAAAGAAATTCATCAAGACACAAGCATATAGAGGGAGCCAAAGAAGGAGAATATAGCAAGGAAAATAGGTTTTGTTGAGACATGGATTACCTCTTAGCCTTAATTAAATTCCTTGGCTATGAAGGATCTTTCTTTAAGATTTCTTCTTTCTTGATTTCTCCTATGGGAATTCTTGGAAATTCTTGTGTGGTGAAAGTTATTGTGGTGTGAGTTCTAGGTGCCTCCTATGTCCCTATTTATATATCTAAGAGTCCCAATTAGGGTCTAAATGGTATGGGTTTGCTAATTCTATTTCCTATAGGACTAAGGGATTGGTTTTAGGGAAAAGGGTTCATGGGCTTATGGTGGACTCTTCCTAATTAATTATTGAAATTTAATTCTTTCTTTTGGGTAAATGCTTAATTAATTAATTGGTTTAGAGGCCGTAACACGGGGTGTTACAGTGCACTCGTCTAAGCATCACCTGAAAGAAGCATATAAAACATGGGACGACGCCCGATCAGCGAATAATGTTGGTAACCCACCAATACATGTGAAATATCATACGTAGGTAAGATATAAGTTTGTAAATCCATTTTCGAAATGGAATACATATATATAAGTCAAAACCCAAGAGTAATAGTCAACACAAGACTCAAACACTCTCAACAAGAACACGAGAACACATCCCAAGACTACAAAGGACAACAACGACTCACCAGAAGTTTCAAGGTATAATCTATCATCACACAATAGATTAATACCCGACATGCATAACTCAAAGGACAAAGACACAACAAACGGCAACACATGCCAAGACAACACATGCCTTTGTGACTACACACGTCACAAGAAGAGAACTCACAACAACGGCTACACAAGCCCTCGTGACATCACCCATCACGAGTTGATATGCCTTCCTTATGCCCGGTTCCAACCTTATGGCTACCCCCAACCTTATGTCTAGTTCCAACCTTTACCTCTAGGACCCCTGTACACCAAGTCCAACCTTATTGCTCCGAGGGCCGTCGTCCCCTCTCCAACAGATCTCCAACAGAACCACCGATTTCATAGTACACGAGGGTACCGATCACACACACGGCAACACATGCCTCGGCAACACATGCCTCTCCCAGAACACGTGAACCTTACACAAAGGTCGCAACTCCATAATCACTTCATGGCCACCACGAGGACCACTGCCATACCACTAATCGTGCAATCCAGGTAAAGCCACACACACATCACACCACAACAGGAATCAATCAACGGATCACAACGAAGATTTGAAACCATACTCAATCAAGGTATGGATCACAGTCCAACAACAACAACGATGAATAACACAAGTCATCATCAACCCATAAGAAGGTACAAACAACACACACGCTAGCATTTAAACACCGAACTAGCATGCTTATCAAACGGGTAAACCAAACGTAGTTCCGAGGAACACACAAGACTCATCACGGTTCAACGAAACACAATGTTGAACACTTAGCACGATCCAAGACACCAAAACCTACATGGATTCCTACCATATGGTTCTAGACATACGAAACATCAAGAAGACGCTCAAATAGTTCCACAAAAGAAGAACGGGAAGACAAAAGACCAAATACCAAGTCAAAAGAATCACGGGGAACAAATCCCCCAACGTCCACATAACGTTCCCCGCGGGTGGACCCACGGGTAGGCCCCTTGTAACACCCCAAAATTTTGAAACTTTTAAAACTTATATAGTAAATGAAAATTCTCATTAAATCCCAAAACTAAACATAAGGGTGCGGGGTGCTATGCCACATCTGAGCTGGAGAACTCAGATGCACAGGCTAAACTAACTACATATCCTCAAAGTAATGTTAATACATAATCATGGCACGCAGGCCGAAAGGAAACTAACTAATCTACGCTTCGGATCTCTGGCGTGCTCCGGGGTCTACTCATTTATGCCTGAAAGCCAAATATATCTGTTCAGCGAATGATGCTGGTAACCCACTCCAACGCCCAAAATAATCCCTTTGGGGATTTTCATCTCCAAACTCAAATTCAAGTCCAAAACATGCAAAATATCACCCAATACAACAAAATGACTTGAATCAAAGGAATAGCCAAGCAATGGCACACATGAACCCTAAACACAAGCTCTAGATATGCATTTTCACAAGACAATGCATAAACACTCACATTTCATAGCAAAACACATGTAGAATCCAAGAAATACTCACATAGGTAAGCAAAATAGATTTTGTAGAGCATGGGTTACCTCTTGTAGACCAAAAACCTTCACTTAACACCACACCAAGCTCCTATCAAAGCTCACCTTCCAAACCCACTTCAAGAACATACCAAAAGATCATAAAGATTCTATCTTTAAGAAAAGACACCTAAGAGAACACTAAAAACACAAGATGAACATGGATCTTACCCTCCTAGATGCCTAAATGTATGAAAGGTAGGATCTTGGAGACAACTCTTGAAGTCCTGGCAAAGCTTCAACTTGGCTTGGAAGAAAAGCTATCCACCTTTTTAGAGAGAAGATGTAGCTAGGATTTTGGAAAGTGTAAGGATAGAAATGAGGATGTTCTTACTAGGTTAGGTTACAATACTAACACAAGGTGAAAGGTCAAGAATACCCTTACTAACATGGAAAGGTGTAAGGAACAAGGGAACTCCTTACAAAGCTCAAGGTACAACTTTGACTTTGGGGTTGACTAGTCAATTACTAGTCCCCGACTATTAAATTTAAGGAATTTAAGGAATTAAATTACAAATTGAAATAGGATTAATTACTTAATTAATCCCTTAATCGAATTCGGATTTCGGGGTGTCACAGGAAAAGTCACCGAACCACAACCACACTAGAACGATGCCAAAAAAAGCCCGTTGGTACTCGAACCCCGGAATGGAACAACGCCGACTACAGGGTGATCGGAGGTAACGCTCTCAAACCCGACCAATTCTCTCCGAAGTTGGTCGATATGCTTAAATTCCAAGGCCTTTTGGATACCTATCTCACGATTAAAGGAGATACGTACCCCGAATTGGTGAAGGAGTTCTATTGCCACTTGGTAGCCACCAAACGGGGGGACAAATTGGAAGTCACCTCCAAGGTCCTGGACAAGGAAATAGTGCTCTCCGAGGGCCGCTTGGCTAAACTTCTGAAACTGACCACCATGGGTGTGTCAGACTATGACCGAAAGGCATGGGTCAGTACCCAAAGCACGGGGTACAAGGATTACCTCGGGGATTTGCTAGGAAGAGAAGATGGTTTCACTTCAGCCACCAGGCCAAACAGGAAGTGGCTAACCGCCGAATAGAAATTGCTAGTCATGATTGTGTCTGACAGCTTGTTGCCCACTAACAACAAGAGCAATGACGTGGGGAGCTTGGAATGCACCTTTGCCTATTTCGTTAAGCATAAAGTCAAGATCAATTTGTCCGCACTAATGTTGAAACACATGGAATTTTGTAAATCTAGCAACCGGCTCAGCTTACCCTACGGGATGATCCTAAGTTGGATCATGGAAAGAAAAGGGGTAGACCTAAGCCACACGGAAGCCAAACCCGTGAGTGGGATGGTTTTCAATGGCCAGAATCTCCACCGCAATGACATCTACCATGTCGGAGAGGGACAGTACATCACCCTCGAGGAGGTTTGCCTAAAACCCACAGAAGAACAACGAGAGTTGGTTGACCAGTTGGAGATCTCTAACAAGAAACTAAGACGGGCAATGCAAGAATGTGGAGAACAGGAGGAACAGGAAGAAGACAACGAACCTAACCCGCCTGCACCCGCACAAGAGCGAGGGAACATGGAGGGCCGAGATGAGAGGTCCGTCAATGAGCGCATCCTCGCGCAACTCACCAAGCAGAACCGGATTACGGATGACGGGTTCTCATCCCTAATCCTCGCAACAAACTCATTAGACCGGAGAGTGGCGGCAATCGAGGCCATGTTGGGCACACGCGAGGCGTCTAGCTCGAGAGCAGGAAACCAAGGTAGACCCAAACTTTCCAAACACTACTTGCCGTCCAACTCACCAAGCTCCACTCTACCCCAAGAAAACGACACGTGGAGCCACATTTCCTAAATCAGGAGGCCGAATGCGTGACATCCAGGGGTGATAGAATGGATCCATGCACAGGCTTCGGGGACAAAGCCTCTTGTAAGGGGGGGGGGGGGGGAGGGTGTAACACCCCGTGTTACGGCCTCTAACCCAAACTAATTATTTAATTGCTTACTATTAAAAGATAATTGAATTCCCTTAATTAATTGAGAAGGTCCACCATGGATCATGGACCCTTATCCCTAAACCAAACCCTTAGTCCTATAAGGAATAGAATAAACGGATCCCTACCTTTCAGACCTTAGTTAGGACTCTTAAATATATATAAGGACCTAGGAGGCATCTAGAAATCACACCACACTAGATTCCACCACACAAGAATTCTCAAGAATTCCCCTATCACCAAACGTAGGAGAAGTCACGAAGAGGAGATCTTAGAGAAAGAAACTTAGTAGCCAAGGATTCTAATTAAGGCTAAGAGGTAACCCATGTCTCAACAAAATCTATTTTCCTTTCTATAATCTCCTTCTTTTGCTCCTTTGACATGCGATTCTGTGTTTGCGTCTTGATAAGGCCTTTCCTGAGATTGATATGATGATTATGAGATGATCTTGATGTTTATGAGATAATCTTGATGTTTATGTGTTGATCTTGATACTTATGTGATAATCTTGATGTTCTTGATTCTAAGATAAATTATATAATTGATCTTGTGTTTAATTATGACTAGAGCCCTAGGGTTAAAACATGGATTTCATATTGTGTTATTCTTGGTATGTTTGGGAGGGATTTTGCATGTTCAGGCGTTGAGTCTTAACACGTTTAGGAGTCGTCTTAGGACGTATTTGATGTGATTCTTGTTTTTAATCCATTACTTGATTACGTGGTGTCATTGTTGTGTTTAAATGTGTCTGGACATGGTTTCGGGTTCCACGAGGGATCCCGGGACCGAATTATTACATAGGACTCAGTGGGGGGTAGGTGGGGGCAAGGGTACCCGCCACCTACCCGCTGCCCATAAACACCGCCTGGCAGCGGGCAGCCGGCGGGCAGTCGGGCACCCGTTGCCTCGTGACTTGCCGCCGGCGGGTGGCCCTCCACCTGTCGGCCACCCGCTGGAATCCCAGTGTGGATTGTGGTGTTTTTCCCCGTGTCCCGTAGTGTCCCATCGTACCCCGTTTGTTGTGTATGAGTCTAGTTTGATGTAACGGGTACCGTTCTTAGGATAAAAGAAGTATTGTATATTGCATGCTAGTTGAATTGGTATCCCGTTAACCTAGGAGGAAGGTGCATGACCCCTGAGGCGTGTCTCGAGTAGGTCTAATGTGTTGACCACGCATAAGTTATATTAGGATAAATGTTCCCCAATGATTCCCCCTCCTTATGTGTTAATGTGCGTTGCATGTGCTTGGCTATGTGTTATTTGTGCATGATACCCCAATTGGTTGCGATCAATTGGCTATACAGGCAGTTGGATGGGTTGAGAACCATCGGCTGTTAACCCGGCCGGTTGCGATCGGTCGACTATACATGTAGTTAGATGGGTTGAGAATATATATATATATATATATATATATATATATATATATATATATATATATATATATATATATATATATATATATATATATGTATGTATATGTATATGTAGATGTATATGTATATGTACATATACATATATATGTATATGTACATATACATATACATCTACATATACATCTACATATACATATACATACACACACACATATATATATATATATATATATATATATATATATATATATATATATATATATATATATATATATATAGGGTTGCGGTCCATAATCTGGTTGCAATTAGATATACATACTATTCGGGCTGCGGTTCCCCGTTTGGTTGCGATCAAACGTTATAAATGAGCTGCGGTTCATCGATTGGTTGCGATCAATCTCCTTGTGCTGCGGTACAAGCAGGGTGCTTCGGGGCCGTGTCAGAGCTATATGCGCTGACCCTCATGTATGGGCATGCGATTGGTCTTGCGGCACCACCAAATGTGTTTACGTGTTGGAAATGGTGATTGAATACTGATATGATTTATATGAAATAGTCTTGTGAGCTTAGGGTGCATGCTAGTATCTTTATGTGCGTGATTAATTCTGTTAAATGTGCCTACCCTTGCTTGATTGAGTCTATTCTCGGTTTTAAATTAGAGTTTCATAAATATGTATTCCGACTTCAAAATGATTTTCCTTATATATATCTACCTATATTGTATTTAACACGTTGGAGTGGGTTACCAGCATTATTCGCTGAACAGATATATTTGGCTTTCAGGCACAGATGAGTAGCTCCAGAGTCTGCTAGTTGGACTCGTGGCTTAGCTAGTTTAGTTCTTTTATCGGCCTGCGTGCCATGATGATGTACTTGACATTGATTTGAGGATTTATACTATTTGGTTAGTTTAGCCTGTGCATCTGAGTTCTCCAGCTCAGTGTGGCATAGCACCTCAACAATTATGTTTAGTTATGCTCTGTTTGGGATTTAGTGATAATATTGCCTTTATTTCATAAGTGTGGAAAGTTTCAAAATTTAGGGGTGTTACAGTGACAACTACATACCACAGTGACAACTACACGTCACAAGTTTCATAGTTCCAACCTTATGCCCTATTCCAACCTTATGGCTATCCCCGACCTTATTTCAGTTCCAACCATTACCTCCTAGTGCCACCCTGTACTTCTGAGTCCAACCTTTTGCCTCCGGGGACCGTCGTCCCCCCTCCAACAATGACCCACATTACCACCAAACTCTCAGTACACGAGGGTACCATTAATTTCATTCGCACAACAAGCCACATGTGCGCAGAGCTCAAATAACAAACCACCAATCTCAATCATAGTCACATAAGGTCATCATCATTACCAAGAGGACTAAGGCTCAACAATAGCCTCAATCAAGTATCAACAAAGGGTACAACGATTTGCATACGATCACATCATAGGAATCAATCAAGAGATCACAATAAAGACATGAGACCATACTCAACAACAAAGGATTACAATCCAACACCAAATGATTGTCAACACAAGTTGCCAATCCCAATAAGAAGGAACAAACCACTCATACTAGCATTTCAACATCAAACTAGCATGCTTATCAAACGGGTAAACCAAAAGTAGTTCCAAAGAACATTCAAGACTCACATCAGCCCAACGAATCACAAAGTTGGACCCTTAGCACGATTCAAGACGCCAAATCCTACCATGGATTCCTAACACACCGTTCTTGACATACGAAACATCACGAAGACTCACAACTAGCCCAATAAAACAACATCGGGAGGTCAAACATCAATACCGAGACGAAAGAATCACGGGGAACAAATCCCCGACATCAACCCACAACGTTCCCCGCGGGTGGGGCTACGGGTGGACCTCCACCCATGGTTCCGCCCGCGGGTACACACCCACGAACCACCGGTTCCCCGCGGGTGGGGCGGCGGGTAGGGCCCTGCTCGCCGTTCCGCTCGCGGATACACACCTGTACTAAAAAATATTCCTTCGGGGATTTTCAATAATAAGGCCAAATTTAAGTCCAAAACACCCAAAATCTCACACACAACAACAATATGAGTTGAACCCAAGAAATAGCCAAGCAATGGCATTCAAGAACCCTAAGAACAAGCTCTAAACATGCATCACCACAAGATAATGCATCAAATCTCACAACAACACAAGAATCACAAGTAGGAGCCAATAATCATCATATAAGTAAGAAAATAGGTTTTGTATAGCATGGGTTACCTTTGTAGCCTAACAACTTCCTCTTTTCACCCTTAATAGCCTTTCCTAGAGCTCCTCTTCCACACCAACTTCTTACACATAACAAAACACAACAAAGATCCCTAACTTTAGAAAAAGACACCTAAAAAAAAGGTTAGAAACACCAAAAATCTAAGGATCTTACCCTTTCCTATTCTCAAGATGAAGAAAGTAGGAATCTTGGGAGAAAAACTGGCAAGACTTGGATGCTCAAATTCTAGCTTGGAGAAGAAGCTAAATCATTTTAGAGAGAGGCTAGAGTTTTGTGTTTTAGGTTGAAGGGTGAATGAAATGAAGAGTCTTGCTAGGTTAGCTTGAATCACAATCAAAACTATGTTCATTTATAGAAATACTAATTGGAAATGGAGACTTTTTGTGTTTAGCAAAATGACAGGCATCACACACAAAATCAGATTGTTTCTGAAAAGGATAAGATTTTATTCCATGCAAAAAAGGAATCTTATTAATGGGATAGTGTCATAGTCTATTATGCCATAGCTCTACTGACAAACTATTACACTGTATACTACTATTATCAACATGCTCAATCCTTTTCTTGACAGGGGGACAACTAATCAAGTATAAGCCATCCCTCTCCTTAGCAAAACCAGCCATTGTTGATGCGGCCTAACATATGAAGATCCATTAAGAGTACTAATTGGGGAAATCACAAGGCCCAAGTCCAAACAATTAAGGCAATTCTTCATTGGTGATGTTCAAAGATGGTGGAAATCCAAGTCAAGCCCATTTGCAAAATATGAAGAATAACTCAAGGCTTTTTTATAATTGTTTAAGTGCTGATTTTGGTGATTAAATTAGGCCCAAATCAGCCCTATTATTTTTGGTCATCATTAATTTAAAGTGTTTGGCATAAAAGAGAAAACACTAGTTGTATTTAGAAAGGATTCCTTAAATCCTTTTCTAAATAAAACTCTATTTACTTGTTTTCTAGATTAGGTTTAGGACTCTTTTTCCCATTGTATTTAGATTACAATGCTGCCCTATACCTATAAATAGGGCACATCCATATCAGTTTTAGAGGCTTTAATTCAATAAAATTCTTAAGTTTTTCTTTACACTTGTGTAAGAAACCTTATGGCTAATTGTGGACTCAATTAGTGGCTAGTCGTGGACTCGACTAGCAAATTGATTCGTGGACTCGAATCAATCTTACTTTCTTCAACCTTAGATTTAGGTTCGTGGACTCGTTCTTGAATCGAAGGAAACTAGATCCGACTCTAGTTGATTGAAGATTGCAACATCGAGGTACTTGAAGCTACATGGGATTCTTCCAAGTCTTTGAGGATTCGAGACAAAGGGTTTCTCGTGAGGTTTAAGGTATTTTGATCCATCTCTATCTTTGCATTGAGAGTAATCTTGGGACAATACTCCATTTTATTTGAGCCTTGGACTAGGTTCATATCAATTGTTCCAAGAGGTCACTGGACAGTACACGAGCCAGCTTCCATTACAAGCTTGCGTCCTGATTGTTTAGTGAGTTTACAAGCAGAAATGATATTGAAGGTAAAAGATGGGATGTACAACACATTATCCAACAACATTTTCTTATCCAGCCAGATCTGTTCTATATGAGTGACAGTCTCACTATTAGGCAGCTTAACTGATATTCCTTGGACTTTATGGCATTCATCAAAGTATTGTAAAGAAAAAGTAATATGATATGTTGCTCCTGAGTCTAGTATCCAAACCATATGTGTGTTTAGAATAGTGTTAATATGAATTTTAGGAATAAGAATACCTTCATTGTGAGCCTCCATAGATTCTTTGAAATCTGGCCTAATCCCAGGAGTGGTGACTGTCACAGCAGCAGCAACATTACCTGAGACTTGGTTTGATTCTGCAGCATAGATAACAACTTTTGGAATTGATCTGCAGATAGTCCTGTGTCAGATGTTCACAAAAGAGCTTGATGGTTGCTGCATGCCCTGAGAATGCTTGTTCTTGGACTTGTAACCTGCAACCCATCCAGGTGGATACCCATGCTTCTTGTAACACTTCTCAATAGTATGTCCAAGTATGCCACAGTAGGTGCATTTTGGCACAGTTTTCCCTCCATTGTTTGCAAACTTCTTCTTACTATCAGGAGCAAAGGCAGCTATAACAGACTGTTCTTCCCCAATTTGGACTTGACTGTTATGAGTGCCGTTAGACTGGGCCAACGCATTGCACTTTTGATTTATTGATCCTTCTATCTTCCTTTCAAGCTTCAATGTCATATTTAGGACCTTTTCCATGTAAGGAAGAGGATCCATGACAAGGACTCCAGACTTAACAGTTTCATAATCTTCATTTAAACCTTCTAGAAACCGGATTATTTGATCTTCTTCCCTCTGTTTTTGCATTCTACTCAAGAGAGTGCAAGAACATCTAGGCAAACACTCACACAGGAGCAATGGCCTCAAAGCATTCATTTGTTGCCATAGAGCATTGCTCATGGTGAAATATTCATTAATACTCATTTTTCCTTGAACATTTTTAAACATTTCATTCTGAATTTCAGAGATTCTATAAGGATCGGATTGTGAATACCTCTTTTGTAGACTGTTCTAAATGACTGAAGCTTTGTCAAGATACATCACTCCATAAGTAATGCTAGGGTTTACAGACCTCAATATCCAAGAACACACGATCCGATTGCATTTTCTCCAAGCCTTAATCCTTGGATCATTTTCTTCTGGAGCCGGAACAACTCTACTAACCAATCCAAACTTATTTTTCACTTCCAATGCAATTCTCTTTGATCTACTCCAAGAGGCGTAGTTGAGCTCAGATAGTGGAGGTGAAACTAAGCTTAGATTTGGATTCTCTGTAATGTGTAAGTACATAGGATCATCGAAATCATCATTTCGTTGAACGCAGGTTGATTCAAATTCGATTGAGCTCCTGCTTATTGCGTCTGATTCGAATTCCCGTCACCGATTGGTTCCATAACAACTGTTGCGGCGTAACTCCGGTGACGCTCTGATACCATGTCAAACTTTAGCTTGAATCACATTGAGAATGGAAAAAACAATCATGTATTGAAGGAGAGTTCATCTTGAGTTCATTACAGAGAAGAGAAAACGAAGAAGAAAACTCAAAAAACTAACCAAACAATACAAGAGAAAGGCCTTTTAATGGGTAGTTTTTGACAGTTATAACTAACTATAACTAACTGTAATACTTCCTGCTGCCTACTGCCTGCTGCTGCCTACTGCCTGCTGAGTATGGACTATGATTGTAATACTTCATCATATAGCATCATGTTTCACTACTTCGCTTCATACCCCTGTAATTCAGTTTGTCTCACGGCAGCAACATCCAATCAAAAATGGCAGCAACATGTAGACGACGGTGAGGACGTCGACCATTCCACTACTATGACCAAGTGGATTAGGGACACCAGAAGAAACCATTCCATTACTGGAAAAGTCAGTGTTTGTCCTTGATGTAGCAGCAGAAGACTTCCTCTGTTTGCCGGAAAACTCGACGGCTCCAGGTCTCTAACGGCTGGCTGTTAGGGTTTTGGGGATGAGCGTTGATCTCCCTATTGTTGTTTGCGATCACAAGGCACCACCTACAGATCTGTCACAGATGGTGATGATGATCGAAGGAAGGTTTCGATTAAATTCTTGAATGAGAGGTAGAACACTCGTGCTCATAACGTGTTAAACAAAAATATCATCGCAAGAAACGGAAGAGGGAATAGACAGAGAAAAGTATTTCATATTATCATCATCAATCTCTGTACAACATTACAATGAGATATATAATCTATATCATAACAGCTTTTAGGAATCCTACGACATTAAAAATCCTACCATAAATATAAAGCCAGGATAATGTCCATATAAGGTTTTGCAACAACTTTCACTATTTAAAAACATATCACCATTTTCCCCATTATAATAGTCAACATTATTAAAAACTTCCAAAGTAATTGTATACCATATCAACATATTAACTTTTCTAACCAACATGATTGGCATGGTGGTTCAGTACTTCGTCCCTTAAGCATGAGATTGGGAGTTTGATCCCCACCCATGTGAATAGAGCAAATGTCTCTCTTTTTTTTAGGGTCAAAGACTGTAAAGGATAAATTTCTAATGTATGGACAAAAATAGATTGATAAGAATGGGAAAAACTCTTTTAGGACATGTGTATAGCATCAGAAACACATGTCCCAATTGCATATGGTATTTTTTTTCCTGAAATATTGACCGCCGCATATGCAAGTGGGACTTGCATATACATCATACGCAAGTCCCACTTGCGTTTCAACAGCACCCAGGGGCGGAGCTAAAGTGCGGGTAGTGGGGGGACAGTTACCCCCCTCCCCCACCCCCACCCTATATATAACCCTTGTATGTATATATGTATATATAGTACATGTTTTAGTATAAGTAAAAGAAAACTAATAAATGTAAACAAAATGTATGGTTAGACAAGATGGAAAGACGCGTATTTGGTTTTAGTGCTAGTCAGGGTTTGAATTCTTCATTGTAGCATTGTTCATGTATATATATGTCTAACAATATTTATGGTTATACTTCTTAAGTGTTTCATTTTTGTTTTTCAAATTATCTGTTTTGTTTTAATGTTTCACCCGACTAGACAAAATTTCTGGATCCGCCCCTAGCAGCACTGCCACTCACAAGAGGTCGAGAAGGAGGAGATAGAAATAGAAATAAAATTCTTGAAGGAAGGGGAAGATAACAAGCAAAATGTGGACTGATCTTCTTCTACAGGCAGCTCTAATCCTGCTGACTGTCTTCGTGTTCCTCTTAATTGTAACACCCCAGATTTTCGAAACTTTTAAAACTTATATAATAAAGCTAATTTCTCCTTAAATCCCAAAACAGAGCATTACTAATCGTAAGTGTTCGGGGTGCTATGCCACATCTGAGCTGGAAAACTCAGATGCACAGGTTATACTAACTAAATATCCTCAAAGAAATGTCAATACATCATTATGGCACGCAGGCCAAAAGGAAAACTAACTATCTACGCTTCGGATCTCTAGCGCGCTCCAGAGTCTACTCATCTGTGCCTGAAAGCCAAATATATCTATTCAGCGAATGATGCTGGTAACCCACTCCAACGCGTTAAAATACAACATAGGTATATATATATATATATATATATATATATATATATATATATATATATATATATATATATATATATATATATATATATATGATGTTGTCCCTATATAATTGATTATAATTGTTGAATGTGTTTATCCCTATCTGTCGAGTCTATTCCTGATTTTAAAGCTAGAGTCTCCTAAGTATATATCTTCCTACTTCAAAATGGTTTTCCTATATATATATATATATATATATATATATATATATATATATATATATATATATATATATATATATATATATATATATATATATATATATATATGTTCGTATGTATGTATCTAAGGTCACAGTTTACTTTCATGTCATTCACATCATCATTCAATCAATATCTTTGTCACACAACCATACTTTGGTGGTGCCACGGGACCAATCGCATGCGCCAAACATGAGGGTTAGCGCATATAGTGCTAACACGGCCCCGCAGCACCATACCTCATACCGCAGCATGAAGGAGTTGACCGCAGCCAATTGTATAGACCGTCGATAGTTTCAACGGCGGATCACAGCCCTACACACCGCTTGACGAGCTCAGTCGGTGGGTCGTAGCTGATCATAGCCCTACACATCGCCTGAGCGACTCATTCGGTGGACTATGATCTTTGGGGATTACGACCCTACACACTGCTGGCACATACACTCGGTGGATCGCAACCGACCATAGCCCTACACACCGCCTGACAACTCATTCGGTGGACTATGGCCTTCCTCGGGCTAGTGGCCCTACACACCGCCTGACGCATCCAGTCGGTGGACCACAGCACACGAGGCCCATGGGGTGGACCGCAGCCCTAGAAGTGAGTCACGGACCGCAACCAGGATGATGAACCGCAGCTCATGAGTAACCTGTTTAACCGCAGCCAAGATAATGAACCGCAGCTCATGTATAACCAATTTGATCGCAACCAAATTGGGGTATCATGCACACATAACACATAGTAAACACATGCAACTCACATTAACACATTGGGAAAGGGGAAACCGTATAAATAAAACTTATGCGTGATTATCCACATACTAAGAATAGTCCTAAGGGGTTCATACATCTTCCTTCTAGGCCAACGGGTTACCGATTCAACTAGCATGCAATACACGAGACTCTTTTATCCTGCGAACGGTACCCGAAACATCAAACTAGACTCGTGCACGACAAATGGAGTCCGTTGGGACATCACAGGGGATTGGGGAACATAAAACGGGGAAGCCAAAGTCCCAAAGTGGGAAAAATCCAGCGGGTGGCCGGCGGGTGGAGGGCCACCCGCCGACGAAGATCCTCCGGGCAGCGGGTAGGTGGCGGGTCCCCTTACCCCCACCTACCCCCACTGACTCCTTTTCCAAAATATAAGTACCGGGATCCTCCTTGGAACCCGAAACCATGCTTAGACACTTTTAAACGCAAATGACGACACCACGTAGACAATTAACGGATCAAAAGCAAGAATCACATAGAACACAACCTATCATGACTTCTAAACATAATCAACACCCGAACATGTGAATTCCCACCCAAATATACCAAGAATATCCCAATACGAAATTCACGATTCAACCTAGGGCTATAATCATATTTAAATCATCAAGATCATAGTTCATCTTTTAATATCAAGAAACATCAAGATTTATCAAGAACATCACACAATCATCAAGATCCTCTTATCATCATCAAGAAAATCAAGATCACACATAAAATCATCTCATCAATTATCAAGATCATATCATATTTATCATAGAAGATTTCATCAAGACACAAGCATATAGAAGGAGCCAAAGGAGAAGATTATAGCAAAGAAAATAGGTTTTGTTGAGACATGGGTTACCTCTTAGCCTTAATTAATCCTCCCTTGGCTATTAAGGTTCTTCCCTAAAATTTCCATCCGATTGATCTCCCTAGGCTTGGTGGTGGGGAACCCCTTGGGAATACTTTTATGTAACATAACTATGGTGATAAGGGTTCTAATGTTTTCTAATCCCCTATTTATAGCATCAGGAATCCTAATCATAATCTGAATAGTAAAGGCCTACTTTCTTCATTCCTAATAGATAATTAGGTCTAGGACTCCTAATTAGAATCTGATTAGTAAAAGGTTTACTCTCTTTATTCCTAATAGGCTTAAGACTCTAGTTTAGGCAAGGGTCCACGATCCATGGTGGACCACATTAAATAATTAAAGAGAGTCCTAGCCAAATTAAATCTCTTTTTAATTATTATTAACAGAATTAATTAAATAATTAATCCGGGATTGAAGGCCGTAACACGGGGTGTTACATTAATGCCCAACATTCCCTAGAAGTTCTTCTCCACATTGCGGCTTCGAAATCGAGCCGACATCCAATCCAAGCGCCACTTCATCCAAGGCACCCAACTCCTTGCTCAAGCAAAAGCAGCCAAGGACCAATCAACCAATACGAAGCTAACATAATCAGCAAAGTCTGAAGCCGACGCAGCAATCGCTGTATATCCCAAGTACGCCGTGGCTCACATACTAAAGGCTTTAGCTCTCGAGGTGCTGGGGTTCAAGACCTCGGCTCTCGACGCAATCGACGCCGCCCTGCAACTGACAGTGGCGAAGGAAGATGGTAAACGCCAAAATGGCGTAAGATTTGGCGCAAAATCGTCTCCAACGAAGGCGCCAAAGCTTATGCCATTTTGGCGTTTGTCTACAATGCAGTGTCATATATGGCGCTGCAGTGTAGATGAACGCCATTTTGGTGTAAGGATTTTATTTGTTTTTTGTCCTTGATCTTTTTTTTTTTTTTTTTTTTTTTGTTAATTTCTTTTGTATCTTTATTTTATTTTTATGTATTTACCTATATTGTTAAATACTTTAACATAAAATTTGAATAATTAAAAATAAATTATTTCATTTGAAAGATCTCATCAAGACGATTAAAACAAGACTAATATTATATATAGATTAATTAAAAACTAAAGTACATAAAACATAATTTTGACTTCGTAAAAGACAAAGAAACTCATTATGCACATCGTAATGTACTGACTGAGCATATGTGGGAACGATATGGTAATTTTGAAAATTAAATGTAATAGTTGTTATATGTTATATTATTGTGGAATACAAATATTATTTGCATTACAATTAAATTTTATATTAAAAAAATTAAGGTAAAAAATTAAAGTTTTAATTTATGAGAAAATAAATTATTTTAGTGTAGAAATAGGATTTGGTGTAATGGGTTGGAGATAATAAATTTGGTGTAAGAATATGCTGGGAATACTTCTTTTGGTGCAGAATTTGGTGTTTTGAGTTTGAGATGGCCTCAGCAATCCGGAGCGGGCGTACGAACTATTCAAGCGGGCGGAGTTGCGGTTGACGGCGTGGACTTGCGTATCATGTATATGGTGAAACGCAAGTGGGACTTGCGTATGATGTACATACGCAAGTAGGTATGTGGTCAACATTTCGAAAAAAGAAAAATGTCATACGCAATTAGGACATGCGTTTCTGACACCATATGCATTTCCCAAAAGAATTTTTTTTCATTATTGTCCATCTTTTAAAAGTGTAGTATTTTTGTCCATGAATTTATCCTATTAGAATGTTTGCCTCTTTTTCTTTATTGTATTGCTTTGAATATATGATTATGGCTATGTCCAATCTTATAATACGTTATTAGTACAAGTGTTCTAGGTAGATAATTTATCTCCCTACACTTCTAGGTAGATTAGATTTTGGAGCTTAAGCGAATGAAGCTGTAATAAGTTTGCAAACAAGTTCTAGAGATTTTCATCTGCTAGCCTAAATTTGGAGTTCAGCCTACAGCTCAGTCGCCAACGCTCCCCTCCGAGGCCCCGCCGCCGACATCATTCTCCGATTCACCGTTTTCGTCCTCCGCTTCAAAAAACCACATTCTCCTGCGCAACTCCCCCAGTTCCTTCTCGATCAATTGTGTATATTCTCTCCTTCAAAACCATGTTCTCCTCTTCAAAACAGACAACCGGCGTTGCCGTAATTTGGGTCGTAAATCATCTCGAAACGGTTGAGATCATGGCTCAACCGCTTCACCACGTTGCTCTCGTACGAATCGATAAGGCCTTCTCCTTCGGCTCCATTTTCCGGCTATCGGAGTCGGATCAATCCGTATCCGTCCACTAAAACCTCCCTCGAATCGATAAGGCCTTCTCCTTCGGCTCCATTTTCCGGCGATCGGAGTCGGATCAATCCGTATCCGTCCACTAAAACCTCCCTCGACGGCGAAGGCAAGAATTTCGGCGTGACCGGGTACGCAGCCGGACCTCTTATCCCTTATCAGAAATCGTGGGGCGCGAATGGCGCAAAATTGCAGCTCTCCCTCTGCCTCTTCTTCTGAAAAAACTTGGCTTGCTGGAAATCAAAGGTTTCAGCCGCGTGAACTTTAGGAATTAGGAGGTTGTAGCATTACCTCAGAATCCCCACGGAACAGTATATATAGCTACGGAGTCGATATCATTAATGTGTATTTAATTTATTTATTTGTGAAAAGAATCATTAACATGCAAGCTATATATACTAGCTAGCCAACTGCTATGATGTGATGGTATACATCAATTATATCTGTTTAACTGCAATTTTTTTTTATTTTTTTTATTTATTTTGTTTTTTTTTGTTAGAATCACCGCAAGGTTAGTCGGTGGTGGCGCAGTACAGTAGCAGGCTTCACATGCAATCCGCAGCTTCCGAACTCCCATTGATATGATGTATTCATCAACCGTACATGCACCCAGGAAATCCAGATGTTCAAGTATTAATCTTGTGCTCTAAAAGCTAAGTACCTTTAATTTGTTTAATTCTTGCATGATATTGGCATGGTTTGTTTTTGGTATTACCCCTGGGAGAGTATATCTGCATACTGCATGCACTTAGCTTTGATGATTGGGCTGGTGGTTTTCTGTGTATGTGTTGAAGCAAGTAGCTACCTGTGAAGCAGCTAGTTGGTGAAGTCAACAAAGCAGTTGGTGAAGGGTGGAGTCAACAAACAGATTAAACGGTTAGGGGTTATTTTGTAATTTCCTTAGCTTGTTAGTTAGAGTTAGTTATTTTCTGTATTAGCTCGTTAGTAACCCTGAGTTTTCTTTCTTCAAAGTGTGAGGTAGAATTCTTCAGTCATCTGTAATGAACTTGAACTTTTGAATTCAAGAAATCTTTTTCTCCTCCTTTCTCTCTTAACCAAAGGAGTTCGACATGGTATCAGATCAGCGATCCATAAGCTATGCTGCGGCGGTGGTAATGGAACCTGTGGGCACCAGTAATCCCGGCCAGACAGAACATGCCAGAGCTCCTCCAAATAAGATTCCGGCTCAGAATCCGATCAATCAGCGCAACGATGAATTCGACGACCCTGTCTTCTTACATGTTACAGAAAACCCCAATCTTAGCCTGGTTTCCCCCCTTCTAATCGAGATCAACTACACATCATGGAGTAGAGCGATGAGAATCACACTTGAAGTCAAAAACAATTTTTTTTGTCAATGGAGCAGCTCCAATCCCAGAAGAAATTGATCTAAGAATCAGAACTTGGAGAAGATGCAATCGCATAGTATGTTCGTGGATCTTGAAATCTGTCAGCCCCGGCATTGCAGAAAGTATAATGTACTTCGACAAAGCATCAAATATTTGGAGTGCATTACAAAAGAGGTATTCTCAATCTGATCCTCATAAAATTTCAGAAATTCAGAATGAGATATTCAAGAATGTCCAGGGAAAGATGATTGTAAATGAACATTTTACTAGGAACAATGCTTTGTGGCAACAAATGAATGCCCTAAGGCCCATACTTCTTTGTGAGTGTATACCTATATGTTCTTGCACTTTGATGAACAGAATGCAGAAGCAAAGAGAAGAGGACCAGATAATCAGATTCCTAGAAGGTCTAAATGAAGAATATAAAACAATTAAGTTTGGGGTTCTTGTCATAGATCCAATTCCAGATATGGAAAAGGTCATAAAGATGACATTGAAGCTAGAAAGAAAAATCAAAGGGACTATTGCCCAAAAGGCCAGTGAGTTTATTCAGGCTAATGCTGTTCACGGTACCCAAATTCAGGCTGATGAAGAACAATTTTCAGTCACAGCTGCCACTTTTAACAACAAGAAATTTTTTTAGAACTTTAGAGGGAAGAATGTGCATAAATGCACGTTTTGTGGCATGAATGACCACACTGTTGAGAAATGTTATAAGAAAAATGGCTACCCCTGGCTGGGTAGCAGGTTACAAGTCCAAGAACAGACAGTCCCAGGATATGCAACAACCATCCAGTTCATCTGTGAAACATTTGTCTGATACAGGCCTGTCTGCTGATCAATTTCAGAAATTGTTGACCCTTCTACAGAGTCAGAATCATGGTGCTAGTAATGCAGCTGTGACAATTACACAACCTGGGATCATGCTGAGTTTAGAGAGTCCCCTGGCTGAGTTTCTGACATCCATATTAATGCTCTCTTAAATACTCATATGGTATGGATATTGGATTCAGGAGCTACTGACCATATTACCTGCTCCTTACAATTTTTTGATAAATGTTGCAAAGTTGAGGAGATATCAGTTAAACTACCCAATGGTGAGATTGTGAATGTCACACATTTAGGACAAGTCAAATTGGATAAGGGTTTGCTACTGGAAAATGTCTTACATATACCATCCTTTAGCTTTAATATTGTTTATGTCAGCAAATTTGCTAAGCAGTCAGGGTGCAAACTTGTGATGGATGCTGATTGTTGTGCCATTTAGGCTCCTCTTGGAACAGTGACTGGTTTTGCTAAGGAAAGCAATGGTTTGTACCTGATAGAGGCTCCTCCTAATAGTTTGACAGTTGAATTGTGGCATAACAAATTAGGGCACTATCCCATTAATAAAATCCCTTTTTTGAATGGAGTAAATATTGATTCCTTACAGAAACAACATGATTTTGTCTGTGATGTGTGTCATTTTTCCAAACACAAAATGTCTGCATTTCCCACTAGTACATCTAGGACTGAACACTACTTGGAATTAGCCCATATGGATGTATGGGGTCCCTTTTCTGTGGCATCCCTCAAAGGAGAGCATTATTTCCTAACAACTGTTGATGATCATAGCAGATTTACTTGGTTACATATGTTGAAAAGTAAATCATAAGTTAAGCCTACATTTAAGAAATTTTATAATTTTGTCAGCACTCAATTTTCAGCCAAGATTAAAGGAGTAACTGATAATGGAACTGAGTTTATGATGAATAGCTTCTAGGATGAAAAGGGAATAGCTCACCAAAAGACTTGTGTTTATACTCCTCAGCAGACTGGCGTAGTCGAAAGAAAGCATCAGCATATCTTGAATGTAGCTAGATCCTTGAAGTTTCAGTATGGTTTACCTATAGAATTTTGGGGTCATTGTGTACTTCATGCCTCCTATCTCATCAACAGACTGCCAACTGATGTCCTTGATGGGAATTCTCCTCTTAAAATACTCACTGGAAATGAAATAGACTACAAACAGCTCAGAAGCTTTTGTTGACTATGTAACACCCCGTGTTACGGCCTTCAATCCCGAGTTAATTATTTAATTAATTTTGTTAATAATAATTGAAAAAGATTTAATTCGGCTAGGATTCCCTTTAATTAATTAATGTGGTCCACTATGGATCATGGACCCTTGCCTAAACTAGAGTCCTAAGCCTATTAGGAATAAAGAGAGTAAGCCTTTTACTAGTCAGATTCTAATTAGGAATCCCAAACCTATATATCTATTAGGAATAAAGAAAGTAGGCTTTTATTATTCAGATTATGATTGGCATTCCTGATTCTATAAATAGGAGATTAGAAAGCAATTAGAACCCACACCACCCATAGTTATATTACACGAAAATATTCCCGGGAGATTCCCCACCACCAAGCCTAGGGAGATCAATCGGATGGAAATCTTAGAGAAGAACCTTAGTAGCCAAGGATTCTGATTAAGGCTAAGAGGTAACCCATGTCTCAACAAAACCTATTTTCCTTGCTATAATCTTCTTCTTTGGCTCCTTTGATATACAATTCTATGCTTGTGTCTTGATAAATCGTTTATTATGATTATGATATGATCTTGATGTTGATGAGATGATCTTATGTGTTGATCTTGATAATCTTGATTATTATAATAGGATCTTGATAATTGTGTGTTGTTCTTGATAAATCTTGATGTTCTTGATTTTAAAGATAAAGTTATGATCATGTGATTTAAATGTGATTAGAGCCCTAGGTTAAATCATGGATTTCGTATTGTGATATTATTGGTATATTTGGGTGGGATTTTGCATGTTCGGATGTTAATTATGTTTAGAAGTCATGATATGATGTATTTAATGTGATTCTTTGTTTTGATCCAATACTTGACTACGTGGTGTCGTCGTTTGTGTTTAAAAGCGTTTGGACATGGTTTCGGGTTCCACGAAAGATCCTAGGACCAAAGTATTACAAAAGAGTCAGTGGGGGGTAGGGGAACCCGCCACCTACCCGCTGCCCCTATTGGTGTCGCCGGCAGTGGGCAGCCGGCGGGCAGGCAACTGCCCGCCAGGCACCCGCTGCCCAGAAGTGCGCCGCCTGCTGGTGGTCCTCCACCCGCCGGCCACCCGCTGGTTTTCCCAGTGTGGGATGGTGGTTTTCCCCGTTTGATGTTTCCCCGTGCCCCGGGGTGTCCCATTGGACCCAGTTCATCGTGCCTGAGTCTAGTTTGATGTTTCGGGTACCGTTCGTAGGATAAAAGAGTCTTAGGTATTGCATGCTAGTTGAATTGGTATCCCGTTGGCCTAGGTGAAAGATGTATGAACCCCTTTGGAATATTCCTAGTATGTGGATGACCACACATAAGTTTTACTTATACGTTTTCCCCCTTCCCAATATGCTAATATGGGTTGCATGTGCTTGCTATGTGTTATGTGTGCATGATACCCCAATTTTGTTGCGATCAAATTTGTAATACGGGCAGTTGGATAGGTTGAGAACTATCGGCTGTTAACCAGGCCGGTTGCGATCAGTCAGGTATATAAATATTATATAGGGTAGCGGTCCACCGTTTGGTTGCGATCAAACGTTATAAATGAGCTGTAGTTCATAATCTGGTTGCGATCAGAAATACACTTTTTGGGCTGCGGTCCACCGTTTGGTTGCAATCAAACGTTATGATGAGCTGCGGTTCATCGGTTGGTTGCGATCAACCCCTTCGTGCTGCGGTACGAGGCAGGGTGCTTCGGGGCCTTGTTAGCGCTATATGCACTGACCCTCATGTATGGGCATGCGATTGGTCCTGCGGCACCACCAAAGTGTGCTTATGTGTTGAGATAATGATATGAATGATGTGAAATAAATCTTGTGACCTTAGGATATATGCTAGTATCTTTATATGCATGATTATAACTGTTGAATGTGCTTGTCCCTACTTGTTGAGTCTATTCTCGGTTTTAAAGCTAGAGTCTCCTAAGTATATATCTTCCGGGTTCAAAATGGTTTTCCTATATCTATATATGTATACCTATATTGTATTTTAACGCGTTGGAGTGGGTTACCACCATTATTCGCTGAACAGATATATTTGGCTTTCAGGCACAGATGAGTAGCTCCGGAGCGCGCTAGAGGACCCGAGGCTTAGATAATTAGTTTCCTTATCAGCCTGCGTGCCATGTTGATGTAATGACACTATTTTGAGGATATTTAGATAGTGTAGCCTGTGCATCTGAGTTCTCCAGCTCAGATGTGGCATAGCACCCTGACAATTATGTTTAGTTTATGCTTTATTTGGGAATTAATAAGAGATCACCTTTATTATATAAGTTTTAAAAGTTTCGAAAATCTGGGGTGTTACAGTTGGTATCAGAGCCTAAGTTCGACCCTAAGACAATGCCTTTAGGATAAGACTTTAATACATTTGGCTTGAACTTTAGAATGTTGAGCTTGAACTTTAGGTGTTTAGGAACTTAGGATATAGGGATCTTAGGACGCACGGTGAGATTGTGAGTTTATCGCTTTTTCTCACATACTTGTTCTTCATTCCTTATGCTTGCCCTAAAAATTGTGACGTCCTTGCATACCATTACCTGCCTTGTTGCATATCCCTCTTTGATTACTAACGATTTACTTTGACATACTAAAACTTGATAAACTATCAATTTTGTTTGAATACCATACTTGTTTATTTGCTTAAAACATGAAAGTTGGTTTATGTTCCTAATTAGTTTGTTTATAGACCGAGTCAGGAATTGCATATTGTTGCTTAACTGTTTGATCAAACGTGCGTTATTTGGATATCTGTTATTTGATAAAGTATTTTGGAACTTGTAATTGGTAATTTTATTCGGCATATAATGACTCACTTTTCTTAATCATAATTGACCAATTACTTTGATAATTAACTTACTAAAAACTCGATAAGTACTTACATAAGTTTGCATGGAGGAAAATTGTGGGAACGTAGCTTTAGTTAGGAATGGGGAGAATAGGGTGTGTGATCCTTATGATATCTCGTTGAATGTCTCCCGTGTTCCTTGTTAGTGTCATAATAATGTGATTTCTTAAGATTTTCCATGCATTTAAGTCCCTTTTATTGTTCATATGAGTGTGAAATTGTTCGGACTCGAATTTGTGCGTTCTTGAGATTTTTCCCGAAGTAATCCCTTCTTCATAGTCACATTCCAGTGGGACCTTGGCAAGCGGTCAACCGCCCACCACGTGCCAATTGCCACAATCCAGTGGGAGCTTGGCAGGCGGTCAACCGCGCACCACGTGCCCACTGCCACATTCCAGTGGGAGCATGACAGGCGGTCGACCGCCCACCTCGCGCCCACTGGTATGGTATGTTTCCTTGACTTCTCATTTTATTGATCCATTGTGCATTTGTGTGTCTTCCTTGATACTTCTTATGTGTTTAACATGTAAATAACAATTTAATGCTTGAACATGAAAGTCAAATTATCTTCCTAATTGATTTGTTACATAGAAATTATAGGGACTAATTCTATTTCTAGAAATCTAAATCCTCGGGTATATTGCGTATTAAGTTTTTACCTGGAGGACAATCTGAGTGAGACCGGGAGAAATCCGAGGAACCTAAACCAAGTGGTCATCTAGAAATTATCCTTGGGAAAATATATTGCGTCCCCAAACTCTCTTAAAACCATCCCTCTAGACTTTGGTCCATGTTGCATAATAGACCACAAGCTTCCAATGCCTTGTTTAGAACCCTTGACCACTAAGATAAGGACCCCCCCCCCCCCCCCCCCCCTAATCAAACATTTATACATAAATAGGTATATCACTACTATTCTGAATATACTCCCCTAAACTTCTATTATATATATATATATATATATATATATATATATATATATATATATATATATATATATATATATATATATATATATATATATATATATATATATATATATATATATATATATATATATATATATATATATATATATATATATATATATATACGTTCCTAAAGTATGTAGTAAATCCCAATTACATTTGTATGCTACACTTACACGCAAATTATTATTATTATTATTATTATTATTATTATAATTATTATTATTATTATTATTATTATTATTATTATTATTATTATTATTATTATTATTATTATTATTTTCATTATTATTACACCCTAACCCTATATATATATATATATATATATATATATATATATATATATATATATATATATATATATATATATATACTTGTGAGGCTATAAAACATCCTCCCTTATTCATACGCATTCATATAATTCGTACAGTCATATTATATACAATAATATCCCTAGCCCCAAACCATACACATGTACCCTAGCTATGATAATCTTATATACATCTATGAGTTTGCAGTTAGCATATCCTAACCCTGAAATACCATTCCGTACAAATTACATCACTCTTATATATATACATACACATATCCTTAGATAGCGTTAATTCTACCTTTCCCCCTCGCATGACCTCCCTGTTACCACTCCTACCTTCCCTAAATAATTAAAAACTTTAGCCTCATCATCAGGTCATCAATTGATTTAGGAATTAGCAATCAAGGGTCTTCAATTCTGAGTTGTTTAGGCATTCTGGGCTTCTAGAGGTAAGATTTATGCCTACCTAAAATTTATTTACCACCGAGATAAAACTAATTTTCCTAAGTTCTTGTGTGATTAAATTCTGTCAAGATTTCTCAAGATAAACCTTTTAGTACTTGTGAACCTAGGCTATTTTACTCGTAATTATTAAAGAATATTTGTGTGCAAATTGCATGGTCCAATTATAGGTGGAACTTTATATTTTCATATGTATTGCGTGTCAAATCACATAGCTCGCATGTTTGTGTTAAAACACATACTTACACGCACTCATGTATATATACAAAGCATGTTAGACAAAACTGTATATTATAAGACATCCCACTATGCATATACACAATATTATTAATAACAAGCAATCTGCATATAAGTGTCAATACTTGTTATGTGGTTACCCACCATTACCCATGATATGCAAAATAAAGGTCCTAATTCTATTGTCTCCCCAGAATTTATTTACCCCATGAGAAGCAAGAACCTTCCTCCTAATTATTTACAAACCTTTCCTCAAAAACTAACTTTCGCTATTTGAATAATTGTTATATGTTTTATGACCTTCCTGAATTTATATGACAATTGTTTGGTTATGTCACGATGTGGAGTACATGAATTTAATTGTTAACCATGCACTAGTTTAACATGTTGAATAATACATACATGTGTTTTATGATTCCATAGGACTAGTTATTATTTAGGGCTTGAAATATGTTCACATGCCTTCATCCTCTATGCATATAGACTTAAGAAATTGAATTTTTAGCATAATTACGACTGTATACATATAGGTGCCAACTTACAAGTCTCACATATAACATAATAGTTAATTATCATACGTGTTAGGCTTGTCATTTTATAACCGTGAGTATTTGGTATAGCCTATTTAGCACCATGATTAGGTAGGGATCCTATATAGATGACATTTTGGCTCACGATATGCTACACCACAAATTAAACGTTTGCATCCATTCGTAAATGTGGTTCGCCTGTATCGATATATGTGCATATGTGCTTATTAATAATTATGTGGCTATCCGAATCTGCACCCGCGTCGTATTTGCCTCTTATTTAGGTGCATAAACAATTATATGTTCGATGCAACTTGTGATCCTATATGTTAAATTTTCATAAATCAATTAAACAATGAACATGCCGTGTGTAAGACTTCTATGTCATGTTATTATTCATCCATAACATTTACATAATGTGAGTTGCATATTTATAACCTTATTATTTGGTGTATTTTGCTAGCACAATAGTTAGGCTTAAACCCAGTAAATTTATATGTGTATATGTATATATTTCCCATATAATATTTTCCTTATGTACTACTATACCAATTCGGGCTCTTTACCCCAAAATGATTTCTAAGCTTCGGGGATGAAGCTTCTTGTAAGGGGGGAGGGGGGGGGGGAGGGTGTAACACCCCGTGTTACGGCCTTCAGTCCCGAGTTAATTATTTAATTAATTCCGTTAATAATAATTGAAAAGGATTTACAGCCCGTTTGGTTCACGGAATGAATTTTGAGGCAATAGGAATGCTATTCCATAAGGAATGGAATAGGCAAGGAATAGAATAGGAATTGTATTCTATTGTTTAGTTCGCGGAAGGAATAGACTTTAGGAATTATATTACAGTGTTTGGTTGATTTAAGGAATAGAAATGAAATATGTTTTAAAAGACATAAATACCCTTATAAAAATATGTGATGGTGGCGATGGTGGTGGCGGCGGTGGTGATGGTGGTGCTGGGGTGGTCGTGGTGGTGGTGGCGGTAGCAGTGGTGGGGGCGACGGTGGTGGTGGTAACGGTGACGGTTGACGATGACGGTTGTGGCAGTGGTGGTGGGGGCGGCGACGGTTGTGGTGGTGGCGGTGGTGGTTCTGGAGGTGGTGGCGGCGGCGGCGATGGTGGTGGCAGTGGTGGTGATGGTGGTTAGGATTCCCTTTAATTAATTAATGTGGTCCACTATGGATCGTGGACCCTTGCCTAAACTAGAGCCCTAAGCCTATTAGGAATAAAGAGAGTAAACATTTTACTAGTTAGATTCTAATTAGGAATCCCAGACCTATATATCTATTAGGAATAAAGAAAGTAGGCTTTTGCTATTCAGATTATGATTAGGATTCCTGATTCTATAAATAGGGGATTAGAAAGCAATTAGAACCCGCACCACCCATAGTTATATTACACGAAAATATTGGAGATTCCCCACCACCAAGCCTAGGGAGATCAATCAGATGGAAATCTTAGAGAAGAACCTTAATAGCCAAGGATTCTTATTAAGGCTAAGAGGTAACCCATGTCTCAACAAAACCTATTTTCCTTGCTATAATCTTCTTCTTTGGCTCCTTTGATATACAATTCTATGCTTGTGTCTTGATAAATCGTTTATGATGATTATGATATGATCTTGATGTTGATGAGATGATCTTATGTGTTGATCTTGATAATCTTGATGATTATAAGAGGATCTTGATAATTGTGTGTTGTTCTTGATAAAATCTTGATGTTCTTGATTTTAAAGATAAAGTTATGATCTTGTGATTTAAATGTGATTAGAGCCCTATGTTAAATCATGGATTTCGTATTGTGATATTCTTGGTATATTTGGGTGGGATTTTGCATGTTCGGGTGTTAATTATGTTTAGAAGTCATGATAGGATGTATTTAATGTGATTCTTGGTTTTGATCCAATACTTGACAACGTGGTGTCGTCGTTTGTGTTTAAAAGTGTCTGGACATGGTTTTGGGTTCCACGAAAGATCCCGAGACCAAATTATTACAAAAGAGTCAGTGGGGGGTAGGGGAACCCGCCACCTACCCGCTACCCCTATTGGTGTCGCCGGCAGCGGGCAGCCGGCGGGCAGTTGACTGCCCGCCGGGCACCCGCTGCCCAGAAGTGCGCCGTCGGCGGGTGGTCCTCCACCCGTCGGCCACTCGCTGGTTTTCCCAGTGCGGGATGGTGGTTTTCCCCGTTTGATGTTTCCCCGTGCCCCGGGGTGTCCCATTGGACCCCGTTCATTGTGCCTGAGTCTAGTTTGATGTTTCGGGTGTTTCGGGTACCGTTCGTAGGATAAAAGAGTCTTAGGTATTGCATGCTAGTTGAATTCGTATCCCGTTGGCCTAGGTGTAAGATGTATAAACCCCTTAGGAATATTCATAGTATATGGATGACCACGCATAAGTTTTACTTATACGTGTTCCCTCTTCCCAATATGCTAATGTGGGTTGCATGTGCTTGTTATGTGTTATGTGTGCATGATACCCCAATTTGGTTGCGATCAAATTGGCTATACGGGCAGTTGGATAGGTTGAGAACTATCGGCTGTTAACCAGGCCGGTTGCGATCGGTCAGGTATATAAATATTATATAAGGCTGCGTTCCACCGTTTGGTTGCGATCAAACGTTATAAATGAGCTGCGGTTCGTAATCTAGTTTCGATCAGAAATACAGTTTTTGGGATGCGGTCCACCATTTGGTTGCGATAAAACGTTATGATGAGCTGCGGTTCATCGGTTGGTTGCGATCAACCTCATCGTGCTGCGGTACGAGGCAGGGTGCTTCGGGGCCGTGTTAGCGCTATATGCGCTGACCCTCATGTATGGGCATGCGATTGGTCCTGCGGCACCACCAAAGTGTGCTTATGTGTTGAGATAATGATTGAATAATGATATGAATGATGTGAAATAAATCTTGTGACCTTAGGATATATGCTAGTATCTTTATATGCATGATTATAACTGTTGAATGTGCTTGTCCCTACTTGTTGAGTCTATTCTCGGTTTTAAAGCTACAGTCTCCTAAGTATATATCTTCCGGCTTCAAAATGGTTTTCCTATATATATATATATATATATATATATATATATATATATATATATATATATATATATATATATATACCTATATTGTATTTTAAAGCGTTGGAGTGGGTTACCAGCATTATTCGCTGAACAGATATATTTGGCTTAGATAGTTAGTTTCCTTATCGGCCTGCGTGCCATGATGATTTAATGACACTGTTTTGAGGATATTTAGATAGTGTAACCTATGCATATGAGTTCTCCAGCTCAGATGTGGCATAGCACCCCAACAATTATGTTTAGTTTATGCTCTCTTTGGGAATTAATAAGAGATCACCATTATTATATAAGTTTTAAAAGTTTTGAAAATTTGTTGTGTTACAGCCTATGCTTTGGGGCCACTGTCTCTCAAGGAAGAAATAAAATGCAGTCAAGGGCAAGGAAGTGTGTTTTCCTAGGTTTTCCAGCCAATGTGAAGGGATATTTGTTGTATGATCTTGCTGACAAAATTGTTTTGGTTTCCAGGGATGTTAAGTTCTATGAACATGTTAGTGTTTAAATTGTTCAAAAAACCCCAACTTATAATTTGCAATATTATTATGGCAAACTAAGATAGGATTAGCTTAGTGTCGGTTTGTTCTACAGAGGACTGATCAATCAAGTACAACAACAGAAGGACTGACACTGATCGTCCCCTTGACGTAGATACACACTATATCGAACTGGTAAACATCTTATGTTTTTTTTTTTTTTGTTTTTTTTTTTTTGTTACTTTGTGCCGTTATCTCTTTCTACAAACATCTCATTGATTTTCTTTATTGACTGACTTCATCGTTGAATCAGTCAGTCTATTTCATCAGTTGGTTAATCCAGTTAATTTGATTAAAAATGAGAAAATGCAAAATTACATGTGGTATCAGAGCTTTTAAGTCTACATAGTGACTTGATCCGTACGGGATTTTAGTTTTGCATTGTTCTCTTTCTTTTGGAAGTGCCTTTGTGTGTTCGTTGGCTGGTTGTCTTTGTTCAGGATGGATGCAAGTATGAAACCACCAGAACTAGATGGTCACAACTACTCTTTCTGGAAGGCTCGTATGGAGATCTATCTCCAAGAACAAGGTACCAGGGTTTATCGTATTGTCCTATCTGGGTGGAGTCGTCCAACTGTTCAGAATGCTGATGGAACTACTGGGGATAAGCCCATGGAGACTTGGACAGACGATGAAATGAATGTCTCTTATCTAAACAACAAAGCGTTGAACTCTATTGTAGGATCCCTGCATGAATCTGTCTTTACCCTAGTCACAGGGGTAAAAGAAGCTAAACGGGCATGAGAAATTCTTGAAACCAGATTTGAGGAAACTACTGATGTCAAGGAGTCAAAGCTACAAATGGTGCTGTCAGAATTTGAAGCTCTAAGAATGAACGAAGAGGAAACTATTTCAGTCTTTCACAGTCGGGTTCAGAATCTGATGAATTGAGCCTCAATTCTTGGTGAACCATTCACTGATGAGAGAGTAGTCAAAAAGATCCTTCGATCTTTACCTAAATGCTTCCGGATGAAAGTAACTGCTATTCAGGAACACACAGGCTGGGAAAAGAAGACTGTAGGAGAATTTATGGGAAGTTTACACACATATGAACTTGAAGTGCTTGCTGTCAACAGAAAAGGAAAGTCAGTGGCTTTTGTGGCTGAAGCTTATCGAGAATCTGACACAGACGACATAGATGATGAAACCTTGGCCCTTCTAACCAAGAATTTTAAGAAAATATTGAAAGGATTTAACAAAAAGAGTCAAGGTCAGTCTACCAGGACACAATACAAAGGCAATAACTCCTCATATCAGAAAGCAGAAACCTCACCTTTTCCACAGAACAATCAATCCCAAACTGGCCGAACAAGACAAAACAGAAACAGTTCCACAGATACAGGGAGGTCTCTCAACCGGTCAGTGCAGTGTAGAGAGTGTGAAGGTTTTGGACACATACAGGCTGAATGTGCAACTTATCTCAAGAGGAAAAAGACTATGTCAGTGGCTACGCTAAGTGATGATGAGGAGGAAGCATCTAATGATCAGTCAGATGATAATGTGGGAAACTTTGTAGCCTTCTTTACAGCTACAGAGAATCAGTCAGACGAAAACAAATCCGATGGAGAATCCTATATATCAACAGATGATTTTGAAGAGAGGCATATTCAACTTGAAATGGAATTTGCTAAACTTGTTGCAAGCTGGGAACAACTAGTGAAAGTCAATAAAAATCTGAATGACGAACTGAAGCAAAGGGATGATCTTCTGAAGAAACTAAATACACATCTTGTCATAAAAGAAGATCTTATCACACAGATAAGATCCCGAGAAGGAAAACTGATAAAGGAATTGGAAGGTCTGAAGAAAAATATCCAGATGATGGACACCACATCAACATTAGACTAAATTATGGACTCTGGTAGAAATCCGAATGATAAAAAGGGTCTGGGATTTGAATGAGGTGAATCTTCGAATAATGCTTCTATGTTTGTCAAAGAGGGTATGTCGACAGCCACAGCAGTTCACAGTTTTGAACGAGGACAGTCATCCCGGTCAGTTTAGAAAAATGAAAAGAGAAAGGTATATGATCGAACTGCAGATACTGACTCCGGTAGAGTAGCTCCTCAATCTCAGTATTCAAGGTTCAAAAATAAGTTTGTCAGAGTTAGACAATACACTCTCATTTGCCACTACTGTCAAACAAAAGGTCACACTCGACCTGAATGTTATTTCTTCTACAGAGATCAAAGAAAGGAAAAATATCAGAATAAGACTATTACACCGTTCACTAGACAGGTTTGGGTCAGAAAGTCAGAAGTTATATGCTATCCCACTATAGTTCTGACTGCATCTAGGACTGAAGCTAGATGGTATTTCGATAGTGGCTGTTCCAGGCATATGACTGGAAATGTAAAGTGTCTTATGGCTGTTCAACCAAGCAGTGGACCTGTTACATATGGCGACGGGCAAAAAGGCAAAATAGTTGGAAAAGGTACCCTGAATGTACCAGGTTTACCTCACTTAGAAGAGGTTTTGTTAGTCAGTTGTTTGAAAGCAAATCTTATTAGCATCAGTCAGTTGTGTGATCAAAACTGGAATGTGTGCTTCGATCGTAACTGCTGCAGAGTCAATGAAAAGCAGATCAACTTGTCATGGAAGGAATACGATCCTCAGACAACTGTTATGTTTTGGCAAACGAAAATGCCTGTCACCTATCAAAATCTGATGAATCAAAACTCTGGCATAGACGACTGGGTCACTAAACTTCAGAGATATGGATAAACTGATCAAACTAGAAGTTGTGAAAGGAGTACCTAAGATCATAATAGAACTGGAGAGAGTTTGTGGTGCATGTGCCATTGGGAAACAAATAAGAACTCCTCACAAAGCCGTAAGAGTTATCACTACTGAGAAATGTCTAGAGCTTGTTCACATAGACCTCATGGGGCCAACACAGACTGAAAGCATTGGCGGAAAGAAATACATATTTGTGTGTGTAGATGATTTCTCTCGGTACAGCTGTGTATACTTTCTAAGAGAAAAATCTGAAGCCTTCAATGCCTTTAAAACCTTGTGCATAAGGGTTCAAAAGGAAAAGAACGAGCCTATAATAAAAATTTAGAGACAGAGAAGTGATCATGGAAAATAATTTGAAAATTCTCTATACTCAGATTTCTGCTCCGAGCATGGTATATCACATGAGTTTTCAGCTCCTAGAACAGCTCAACAGAATGGTGTGGTGGAAAGAAAGAATCGAACCTTGCAGGAAATGGCTAGAGTTATGTTACATGCTTCTCACCTGCCACAGCGCTTCTGGGCTGAAGCAGTTCATACAGCTTGTTATACAGTGAATAGAGTCTATCTTAGACCAGGAACGAACAAAACACCATATGAAATCTGGAAGGGAAAGAAGCCAAACTTGAAGTACTTTCATGTGTTTGGGACTAAGTGTTATGTGCTGATTGATAGGGAAGAAAGAGGAAAGTTTGAACCTAAGAGTGATGAGAGCATCTTTCTTGGGTACTCTCCAAACAGTCGTGCCTATAGAGTCTACAACAAGAGAACTCAATCTGTTATGGAATCAGTAAATGTTGTTATAGATGACAATCCAGACGAATCAGTGGAAACAACAGTGACTGAGCTCCCTCTCAGTGAACTGAATACTACCGATGACAACAGTCAGCTCAAAACACAAGAATCCTCAGATGAAGATCAAGAAAGTTCTAAACAGGAGACCACCCCTATAAATGATACGGGTAACGACAAACCCACCAGAACTCAGAAAAATCACCCATCAGATAACATCATTGGTGATCCAACAGACGGGATGAAGACCAGGAGCAGAGTAAGAAATAATCTGATAGAAATATCTGGATCTACTTGCTATACCTTAAAGATAGAACCAAGGAATGTAAAAGAAACTTTACAGGATGATCTGTGGATCAAGGCGATGCAAAAGGAGCTACATCAGTTTGACCGAAATCATGTTTGGGATTTACTACCAAGACCTGATCGTGTCAATATAATTGGATCAAAGTGGATCTTCAAAAACAAAACTGATGAAGCTGGGAATATTGCAAGGAACAAAACTCGGTTAGTGGCACAATGATACACTTAGATAGAAGGAATTGATTATGATGAAACGTTTGCTCATGTGGCGAGACTAGAGTCAATCTGAATTCTGCTGGCAGTCGCATGCATTCTGGCATTCTTGAATGGATATCTGCATGAAGATATTTATGTGGCACAACCTAAAGGCTTTGAAGATCCAGATTATCCATCCCATGTCTACAAGCTCAGAAAAGCTCTCTATGGTCTTAAACAATCTCCACGAGCATGGTATGAACGACTGACACAGTATCTGCTACAACACGGGTATAAACGAGAAAGTGTCGACAAAACACTTTTCGTAAAAGCCACTGGAGGTCATGTCACCATTGCTCAGATCTATGTGGATGACATTGTGTTTGGATCTACTTTACAGAAATACACTGATGAGTTAGTAAAGGTCATGAAGGAAGAATTCGAGATGTTCATGGTTGGTCAACTGACATATTTCCTAGGGCTGCAAGTTAAGCAAAGTCCTGAAGGATACTTTATCTCACAAGAAAAGTATGCTAAGAATTTAGTCAAGAAGTTTGATCTGGAATCATGCAAACCATCTAGGATACCGATCTCCACCTCCACAAAAGTATCTAAAGATGACACAGGTGTATCAGTGGATAACACAGTCTACCGAAGTCTGATAGGAAGTATGCTGTACTTGACAGCCAGTCGACCAGACATAATGTTCAGTGTTGGAATATGTGCAAGGTATCAATCTGATCCAAAAGAATCACATCTGATAGCTGCAAAGCGTATTCTGAAATATATAAAAGGAACAATTCAATATGGGCTATGGTATTCCAAGGACAGTGAACTGAGTCTGGTTGCTTATTGTGATGCTGACTGGGCAGGAAATATTGATGACCGAAAGAGTACTTCTGGAGGATGCTTCTTTGTTGGTAAGAACCTGGTGTCGTGGCTGAGTAAGAAACAAAATTCAATTTCCTTAAGTATTGCAGATGCAGAGTACATAGCTGGTGGTGGATGTTGTACCCAGTTAGTATGGATGAAACAGATGCTTTTAGATTATGGGCTTACTCAAGGAATTATGACACTCTACTGTGATAATGTCAGTGTAATCAATATCTCAAAGAATCCAGTTCAACACTCCAGAACGAAGCATATTGATATAAGGCATCACTACATCAGAGACATGGTAGAATCGAAGGAGATTGAGTTGGAGTATATTCAAACAGATAAGCAATTGGCTGATATTCTGACCAAGCCCCTAGATGCAAATCGATTAGAGATTCTCAGATCTGCTCTGGGAATCTGCAGGATTGACTAATAAGGAAGTTGGTCGTTTAGAAGGAGAGTGCATGGTTTACTTATACCGGTCAAATTTCAGTTTTGACTTCCTTTTAAAACTCCCTTCTTTTTGTTAAGATAATATCTTAACCTAAGTTACCATAAAGTGATTAGGCTTTTTCAAATTTCAAATCTGCCTAGCATCCGTTTCTTGCCTAAAAAGGAGGTATACCGTTGCGTCAATCACATCGGCTCTGCATGTATTCTAACTAGCTGCATTTATTAGGGTACTTCGCCCTTGGGTTTATAATCGATTACCGGGTCAGGCTTGTGAGGACGAAGAAGTTCAAAAATATCTCTGCTCACCGTTTGAATTCTCTCTGCTCTTCTATCTAGGGTTTTTCTTCTCCAATTTCTCAATTCTCATACCAATGGCGGATGCAGTTCGTAACATTATCATTAAGCTTGGGAGAAAGGTTCATTCACAAGAGACTGCCACCAAGCATGTCAAAACCTTGCTCCAGTTAGCTATGAAGAAGAAGTTGAAGCTTGATCCCTTTCTCCGCGAAGAAATCATAGTCACAGTGCTGTCCGATTACCCAGAGTTCTACGCTGACTGGTCCGATGATGACACTAGTGAACTCTTGCTACTGGCCTCCGAAGCAAGTGATGAAGTTAGTCCGGCATCTATTCCAGAGCCCTTAGATGGAAATCGGGCTGGGGCGTTTTTTCACCACTTTGCACAAAAGGCCCTTGAGTCAGAAGAAATCTCCCGTCGTTGAGCAGTTGCACAACCCCTATATCTTCAGGCTGCCGAGAATGAAACCAGACACCGGCTTGAGATTCTTCGTAACAGGTCAAATACTTCTGATTCCCCTATTGAAATCTCTCCTGATAAGCTTGATGATTTAGTATCTGCTTCTATTCTGGCTGCTGTGCCTACTATTTCTGATAATGTGAATGAATTAATTTCTGTGAAATCCTCTGTACCTGATGATCCCCCATGCATCCCCTCTACAAAGCCTGAACCTTTGAAGGAAGTTGTTGTTAATGTGTCTGATGAGAAAGATAAACCGTCTGAGAAGTCCAAGGATTTGAGTCTGGTTGTTTACTCGGCTGATAATGTGGCTCTGCCTCCCTCTGCGATTGCTGATGTCTCACATGAAATTTGTCTCTCTGATAACCTCTCTGGTTTGCCTGTTGAAGTTGAGCCTGTTAAACCCTCCAGCTCCCATGCATCTGAAAGAATAGATGGAGTCCCAGTCTACACCTCCACATCCTTGGCTGAAAGTCTTGAACATGTCCGGCACTTTGTTGGTTTACCTGCTGCCTCCATTCCAGAACCATACCGAGTGATTTATCCTTCTGAGTCATCGAGTGAAGATGAAAAGATCCTTGCTGAAGTCTATGGCACCCAATCTCATGCATCTACGGCCCCGACTGTTGAGGCTACTGCACATCCTGATTCCACCACCTTCAAAATTAGAGAGGTAACAAATCTTCTTGGAAGTTCTTCTACTCATGTTTCTGATTCCAGTCACTCTGTGTCTCCTGTTCAATCCCTATCCAAAGAAACGAGAAGATCAAAAAGGAAGAATGTTCCTGGGATAGTTGTTGTTAAGACTGGTGATGACAATGCTGATGTAGATCAGCCTGAGAAGAGAAGGAAGTCCAGTGAGACCGTCGAACCTGAAGCCAATCCTCCGATTCAACGAGTGTTCAAAACACTGCGGTCATCTGTTAAACAAAAAGGCCCTGCTACGGTTCAACCTGCTGTCGTTCCCACATCCTCTACCAGAAAGGGGAAACCATCTACTCGTTCCAGAGGTCGGAGTATCACTCCTGAGGTTCAACCTGTTGAAGGTTCTGACACATCTATTTACAAGCCTCAGTTTGTTTCCTCCACTGCTCAAGGTAAATGGTCCACCATGGTCTGGAGAAACCTTATTGTTCAAAGGTCTGTTGATGAAAACCAGATGAATTCAGTTTGCGATATCCTGCCACTGCTGAGTGAAGTGGGCCTGCTGAAGACCGTCTCCTCCATCTGTCCATATTCGAAGCTCCTCACTTATGAATTTTACTGTAATGTCAATGACAAGATAAACAATTTGACTGGACCACGGCCTATGCAAATCTTCATTCGAGGTAAATGGTATGTCTTCGGTCCTGATATGATCAATGAATATTATGGATTGACAGCGGTGCACGAAGAAGAAATCTCGGACTGGGACTTAGTTGTCAAGACCCTAACAGGTGGACTGATTGATACATGGCCTACCGGTGACAAGGATTATCTACCTAGCTCTCAGCTCACCTCCAAATATGTCATTTTGCACCGGCTTGCTCTTCACAACTGGCTTCCATCGGCTCATTCTCATACGGTTGGCAAGCAATTGGCAGGTTTCTTGTTCCGGATTGGAACAAAGATGGCGATCGATCTGGGTGCCTGGATCTATTATCATATTCTCACTATGATCCATCCACGAGAGCAAAAGGTAAGGTTGCCCTTCCCGAATCTGATTTATGGAGTTCTAACAACTCAGGGTCTTGAACCTATGCCGAGTGAGGTGATTAGTCCAACCCTTCTCTATACTGTTGACCGTCGCCTTTTGACTGGAGATCATATTTGTGATGATACACCGGTGAATGCCCCCTCCAATTCTGAAGCTGATGCAGTGGGTAATGATTCGCCGCATGCAAGGGATCTCCAACTTTCCGTTTAGTTGAAGGCAAGGGGCTCTGAGCTTGAGACAGTTCACGGCATAATTGCGAAACAGCTGACAGGGGCTCGTACTGAATTGGCCACCGTTCTTCTTCGTTTAAGCTTGTCTGAATCTGCTGCTGCTGCTGAACCAGCGAAGTCTGACAGTGAGACTCCCTCCAATGCTTAACCATTCTGTGGCTATCATTGGCAAAAAAGGGGAGTATGAACTCAGGGGGAGTGGTTATGGGTTTTTGTGTACCTTCTGGCCCTGGCTGGGCGTTTGATTGTGATGGCACCATTTTTTTGAAAAATGTTTTTTGACTGTTGTTTTTGATCTAGCATGACATGTATGCTGTGTTTTATTCCTGCTATGCTTTGTAATCAGATTTTTGGTTGGGTTTTTATGCTAGTCTATCTTAGCTCTTTCATTATACGTAGTCGAATTGTTTTGCCAAATAATAGCCAAAGGGAGAGTTTTTTAGTGTTTAAATTGTTCAAAAAACCCCAACTTATAATTGGCAATATTATTATGGCAAACTAAGATAGGATTAGCTTAGTGTCGGTTTGTTCTACAGAGGACTGATCAATCAAGTACAACAACAGAAGGACTGACACTGAAGATCTGTTTTAGGAAGCTGTTTACTTAAAAGCTGAACGCGGTTTAAAGAAGACAAAATTGGAAAGAAGATCAGCGTATCCATCTAGGAATGGTATGGACCGAATCTTTAAGATAACAGTCTTCATATATTGTCCTACCATCTACAATCAAAGATATCTATGGAGAGTGTTCTGGTTATGGAACTATAAGTACTCTTATTCGACGAGAATTAGGGTTACGCTTTCAAGAGAGAAGAAACACTCCTTATCAGTTTTATGGGATCAGATCTTTGATTACCATGCCTCTTCTCAATACAACATGTTCATGGTGATTAAGATGAAGAACTTGAGAAGAATCACTGTTGCTTAAACGAAAGGACACTACGATCACACTATTGTAGGAACAACCGTGAAGAGCGTCATTGAAGTGGACTGGATTAGAGTTGTCTCTCCAAGTGAAGGGATTTCATTGGACTTCTGTATGCATGGCTCTCCATCTTCAACAATCTACTAAACCTGTGTAGACTGGGGACGTACCTTGTGTGGGGCACTTGGGTGAGATTATTGTTTCTCTACCTTTGTACATTGGATTATGATTTAGTGGATTGGACGCCTATGTGATCGTCCCCCAGACATAGGTACACACTGTATCGAACTGGGTAAACATCTTGTGTTTTTTTTTTTGCTTTGTGCCGTTATCTCTTTCTACAAACATCTCATTGATTTGCTTTACTGACTGACTTCATCGTTGAATCAGTCAGTCTATTTCATCAGTTGGTTAATCCAGTTAATTTGATTAAAAATGAGGAAATGCAAAATTACAGAACAGATCTACCCTCTCAAGGGACAAATACTCACACAGCCAACTACTTCTTCTGATCAGGGGCTTAATCCCTCATTGCCTTTAATCCCCGTATCTGTTGGAGAACAAGTAGAAACCATTCCTGTGGAACACATCACCAGCCATATGAATTCTAGATCTTTGACAGAAAATACAGACATTGTTGGTTCCACCAGTGAAACCAATTCTGACAGAGATGTGGAAAATAATGCTAGATCAGAAACTCACACATCCAATGGTTCTATTGAGTCAAGAGGCGAGGCCAGTGATCCAGATGTTATCAGTAACTCCTCCCAAGACTATGAAGACCAACCACAGCCTAGGAGATCAACAAGATCAAGGGCTATTCCACATAAGCTGAATGATTATTACTGTCAACTTATGATAAGGGACAGAACAAGCAAGAGATCTTCCCCCCATCCTATAGAGAATTTTATTTCTCATAACAGCTTATCTTTTGAGCATAAATTTTGTGTTTCATCTATCACATCAGCTTATGAGCCACAATCTTATCACGAAGCACTCTAATGTAATGAATGTAAGAAGGCTATGAAGTATGAAATTGATGCTTTGATTCAGATTAACACATGGATCTTAACTGATCTGCCTAAAGGGAAGACACCAATTGGGTGTAGATGGGTGTACAAGGTGAAATACAATGCTGATGGAACAATAGAAAGGTATAAGGCTAGGTTAGTTGCCAAAAGTTACACTCAACAAAATGGGGGTGGACTATATGGAAACTTTTTCTGCTGTAGCTAGGATGACCACCATCAAAACCTTCCTAGTTGTGGCAGTTGCTAAGGGATGGGACATCCAAGTATCCAACAGCTTGACATCAACAATGCGTTCCTACATGGTGAATTAAATGAGGAAGTCTACATGGAATTACCCCTAGGATTCAAGACAGACAAGCCAAATCAAGTCTGTAAATTACTCAAATCTGTATATGGATTGAATCAAGCAAGTAAGCAATGGAATCCAAGCTCACAAAGTCCCCGATGGCTGTTGGTTTTCAACAATCTTCAGCTGATCCTTCTCTATTTACTAAAACCTGCAATAACTCTTCCATTGCTTTGCTAGTTTATGTAGATGATATCCTTGTGGCAGGCACAGATTCCGGCCAAATCCAAGAACTGAAAAACATGTTGAATGACCTCTATAAGATCAAGGATCTGGGGCAATTGAATTACTTTTGGGAATTGAAGCTCTTAGAACTCCCAGTGCTATTAACCTATGTCAAAGGAAGTGTACTCTAGAAATCTTGAAAGAAAATGGATTTTTAGATACTAAGCCAGTAAGGATACCTTCCACCACAGGAACAAGACTCAATGGCACTAAAGGAAGCTTACTGAGCAATCCAGAACCTTATAGAAGGTTGGTTGGTAAGCTACTATACTTAACAAACACAAGACCTGACATATCTTATTCTGTACAGCAGTTAAGCCAATTTGTTGACAAACCAAGAGACACACACTTGGTTGCAGCACATAGGGTGCTAAGGTATCTCAGGAGCTCACCTGGAAAAGGTATTTTCTATGCTTCCAACACAGAGATCAAGCTGCAAGGGTTCTCTGATTCAGATTGGGTAACATATACAGAAACAAGAAAATCTGTCACAGGTTTCTGTATTTTCATTGGAAATTCTCTAATTTCATGGAAGAAAAAGAAGCAAGCTACCATTTCTAGATCATCATCTGAGGCAGAGTACAGGGCCCTTGCATCCATTGTGTGTGAAATCCAGTGGCTTCTTTATCTACTGAAAGACTTGAAAACAGATAGCAACACCACCATTCCCTTATTTTGTGATAACAGTTCTGCTGTGGCTATTTGAGAAAACCATGTGTTTCATGAACGTACTAAACACATCGAGATTGATTGTCATGTTGTTAGACAAAAAGTTAATGAATGAATGATAAAGTTGAGGAATATTCCTTCTCACAAGCAGTTGGCAGATGGTTTCACCAAAGCATTGCCTATCTCCCATTTTGATGTCTTCCAATCTAAGCTGGGCCTTCAAGATCTTCATTCTCCAGCTTAGGGGGGGGGGGGTGATGAAGCAAGTAACTGTGAAGCAGCTAGTTGGTGAAGTCAACAAGCAGTTGGTGATGGGTGGAGGCAACAAACAGATTAAATAACTAGGGGTTATTTTGTAATTTCCTTAGCTTGTTAGTTAGATTTAGTTAATTTCTGTATTAGCTCCTTAATAACCCTGAGTTTTCTTTCTTCAAAGTGTGAGATAGAATTCTTCAGTCATTTGTAATGAACTTTTTCTTTTGAATTCAAGAAATCTTTTTCTCCTCCTTTCTCTCTTAACCGAAGGAGTTCAACAGTATGACTATTATGCTGGCTGGCATTCTTGATTATAGGTGAAAAATCAATACTAAGTATGCAATCTTAATTTTGGTTATACAGAGATTGGCATGATTTTTTTTTTTTGTTTTGTTTTGTTTATAGGGGTTGTCAAATCCAAAATAGAATTTCCTCAAGCAACAACTCACATGATAAGACAGTCACATGAGGATCATCACAAGTTTTAAATACAAATGTGATTAATGCTAAGGAGACTTATGCTGAACAGAAGAATTGCTAAAATTTCGCCAACCCGATTCGTGAATAACATAGGATATTGGTGATGGAGTAGACTTTCAACATCAAACACGATAATTACTAGTTCATTGAGGCACGACCTACCCATCAAATGCACATTTCCAGGTATTAATTTTTATGATTTTGAATATATGCTATTTGTTGAACTTGCATTTGATGTTGTCAAACCGTTAGTTAATTGACATGTATCTTGAATATTGAGATGTATCTCACACCTTATACATAAAGCTATAGGCTTATTTTCAAATATAGTTTTGCCCATAAGGCTAATCCTTAGTACGAATTATACGATAATTGCACTAGGACAATTTATATGATCCTAGTTCAAAAGTCTATTTATTGTATTGGTTCTCGATTATGCTAATTATTTGTCATGAGTCTTGATCATTGATGTGACACCCCGTATTTTCTTAATATAAAAATATAGTCCCGATATTAAATATTTTATTAAAAATATTTATATATCTATTTAATTGTAAAATGGGCTCGGGTCAATTTAGTATTGTGAACCAGTATTTTTGTACCCAAATATTCGGAGCTCAAATTGGTTTTTAATTCCTAAAAGCCTAGTAATTATTCTTGAGCCCAATGTTGTGTTATTTAAGCCTATTGTGTATCCTAAGCATATATATATATATATATATATATATATATATATATATATATATATATATATATATGTTACAGTCTTCAACCAGACCCAAAACCAACCCATTTGGCCCAACCTTCCATTTTCAACTAGCCAAGTTAAATATTGTAGCCCTAACCTAGAATATTGGTATGTGTATATTCCTACCGACCGTATGAGTGGTAAGGTTTTTTTTAGTGTTTAAGTTGGCTAGGGTTCAATTCTCACCTTAGCTTAAATAATTATGTTTTGTTGATTAGTTTTAAATAATAGTTCTATCCCGAGCTTGGTTATTAGCTTAAATATTAGTGTAATAATATTGTGGTTAGTTTAACAAGAGATTCCTAGCATAGATGGTAATGAGGTGGTTAATCTTGCGTTAGTCTAGGGTTTAAATACCCCTTATAAGTTTAATTAGTACTCTTATTGTTAAGTGAAGATCCATTTTATTATACAGGTTCTTTTCGGTAGATTGGCTTATGAGTTGAGCCTAAGTTGGCGTTGGTTTTGGTTTGCTAAGCGAAGGAGGTAACCAATGCTTTAAAAAACCTATTTTACAGTTGTTATGAAAATTTCTTGACATTCTATGGTTGTTCTTGATGTTGTGAGTGATTTGATGCATAATCTTGTGTTTATGCGTGTTAGAGCTTGTATCTAGGGTTCTTAAATGCTATCTTTTGAGCTATTCACATGTTCAAGTCATTTCCTTGTTGAATGTGAGGTTTTGGGTTTTTTGGAATTGAACTTAGCCTTGTTGATGTTTTTCTCCGAAGGGAAATTATTGTTGCTTTAGGGGAGGCAGTGGGCAGAACAGCGGGTAGGGCCCCTACCGCCGTTCCACCCGCTGTGATGGTGTGTTGTGTTAGTGGGCAGAGCCACGGGTAGAGGCCCACCCGTGGTTCCACCCGCTTGTACAGGCGGGTAGGAGGTAGTGGGTGGTTAACCACCTATCGTTCCACCCACTGGTACGTAATGCTTTGGCCTCCGTTTTGTTGAATTGTTGTACACTTGTGTGTCTCCTTTGATGTTTCATAAATCTTGAACGGTGTCCTTAGTATCCATGATAGGATTATGAGTCTTGAATCGTGCTTATGGTCAAACCTTGTGATTCGTTGGATTATTGTGAAGTCGTTGAGGTTTGGTTGAACCGTTATGTTTCTCCTTTTGGTGTACATGCTAGTTTTAATGTTTTTGATGGTAGTATGTGCTGTTCGTTTGTTCCTAATGAGGATTGGCAACTTGTGTTGCCAATCATGGTAGTCTTTGGATTAAAGTCTATCGTTGATGTATCCTTGCTTTGATGGTCTATTCATGCCTTTCATTGAAATCTATCGATTGTATTCCTTAATGTAATATTGTACATGTGATGTACCCGTTTATTGATACTTGATTGGGCTATTGATGAGCCACAATCCTCCATTGATGATGACTATGTATTGTTATATGATTGGTGGGCAATAATGAAAGGAGATAGACTATCACGTGATTGGTACAATTCTATATGACTATTGACACTACGAGTGTCCCGTTTTGAATGTGATTCTTGTTTCTCATGGTTCATGAGAAGTGACTTATGATTGTCTCTTGATTGATTATCGTTTGATATATCTTGTTGTTGAGCATGTTGCTTTTGTCGTTCTTGTTGATTATTAAGTAATCTGTTGAGATTAGTCTTTGATTGTGAGAGACTTGTTGTTGAGTCTTATGTTGTTCCTCCTTCATTTTAAAGGATTATATACTGTATTCCACTATCTCAAATGCTATTCCTTATATCTATAAATTATGATACTTAACGTGTATGTTGGGTTACCAGCATTGTTCGCTGACGGGTGTTATCCCTTATGTTTTACAGGTTTTGAGTAGATCTCGGAGAGTGCGCTAGTGGACGAGTTAGATTGTAACACCCTGAAATTTCGAAACTTTTAAAACTTATATAATAAAGGTGAATTCTCATTAAGTCTCGAAACCAACAAAAAGAGTGCGGGGTGCTATGCCACATCTGAGCTGGAGAGCTCAGATGCACATGCTAAACTAATTAAATATCCTCAAAGTAATGTCAATACATAATCATGGCACGCAAGCCGAAAAGGAAACTAACTAATCTACGCTTCGTGTCTCTAGCGCGCTCCGGAGTTTACTCATCTGTGCCTGAAAGCCAAATATATCTGTTCAGCGAATGATGCTGGTAACCCACTCCAACATGTTGAAATATTATATAGGTAGATAAATATATATATATATATATATATATATAAGAAAACCATTTTTGAAGCAGGAAGATATATACTTAGCAGACTCTAGCTTTAAAATCAGGAATAGACTCGCCAGGTAGGGATAAGCACATTCAACAATGATAAACAGTTATATAGAGACAATATCATAAAGAACATGTATCTAAAGTCATAGTTCACTTTCAAATCATTCACATCATCATTCAATCATCATTCAAGTCACACAAGCACACTTTGGTGGCGCCACGGGACAAATCGCATGCCCCGAACATGAGGATTAGTGCATATAGCACTAACGCGGCCCCCGCAGCACCCTACCTCATACCGCAGCATGAAGGGGTTGATCGCAACCAACCGTATAGACCGCCGATAGTTCTACGGCGGATCGCAACCCTACACACCCTGACACGCTCAATCGGTGGACTGCGATCCTCTTTTGGGGACTGCGACCCAACACACCGTTGACGAGCACAGTCGGTGGATCATAGCGGATCAAGCCCTACACACCGCATGAGGGACTCATTCGGTGGGCGATGATCCTTGGAGACTACGACCCTACACACCGCTGGCCCATCACTCGGTGGATCGCAGCCGACCATAGCCCTACACACCGCCTGATCATTCATTCGGTGGCGCGATTCAGTAGGTGGACCATAGCACACGAGGCCCATATGGGCTGTAGCCCAAGAAGTGAATCACTGACCGCAGCCAGGAAAATGAACTGCAGCTCATAAGTAACCAATTTGACCGTAGCCAACTTCTGAACCGCAGCTCATAAGTAACCAATTTGACTGCAGCCAACTTCTGAACCGCAGCTCAGGAACACCCAATTTAATCGCAACGAAATTGGGGAATCATGCATCACATAACACATAGTAGCACGTATTAGCACATTGGGAAGGGGGAGACGTATAAATAAACTTACGTGTGATCATTCACATATTAAGAATAGTCCTAAGCGGATCATGCATCTTCCTCCTAGGCCAACGGGTTTCCGATTCAACTAGCATGCAATACCTGAGACTCTTCTAACCTACGAATGGTACCCGAAACAACAAACTAGACTCAAGCACGACAAACGGGGTCCGTTGGGACACCACGGGGATTGGGGAACATCAAACGGGGAAGCAAAGTCCCGAAGTGGGCAACAACCAGCGGGTAGCCGGTGGGTGGAAGGCCACCCGCCGCCGACAGAGTTCCTGGCAGCGGGTGCCCGGTGGGCAGCCGCCTACCCGCTGCCGGCGGTGCTTCTTTGGGCAACGGGTAGGTGGCGGGTCCCCCTACCCCCACCTACATACCCCCCACTGACTCTTTACCAAAAATGCCCCGTGATCCTTTGTGGAACCTGAAACCATGTTTAGACACTTTCAAATGTAAATAACGACACCACGTAGGCAATTAACGGATCAAAAGCAACAATCACGTAGAACACAACCTAACATGACTTCTAAACATAATTATCACCCGAGCATGCGAATTCCCACCCAAATATACCAAGGAAATCCCAATACGAAATTCATGATTCAACCTAGGGCTCTAATCATATTTAAATCACAAAATCATGCATTATCAAGAACCTCTAATCATCATCAAGATCATCAAGATCACACATAAAATTACCACAACAATTATCAAGATCATATCACAATTATCATAGTAGATTTCATCAAGACACAAGTATAGAATAGGGAGCCAAAGAAGAAGATTATAGCAAGGAAAATAGGTTTTGTTGAGACATGGGTTACCTCTTAGCCTTAATTAATCCTCCCTTGGCTATTAAGGTTCTTCCCTAAAATTTCCATCCGATTGATCTCCCTAGGTTTGGTGGTGGGGAACCCCTTGGGAATACTTTTGTGTAAAATAACTATGGTGGTAAGGATTCTAATACTTTCTAATCCTTTATTTATAGAATCAGGAATCCTATTCATAATCTGAATAATAAAGGCCTACTTTCTTTATTCCTAATAGATATATAGGTCTAGGATTCCTAATTAGAATCTGACTAGTAAAAGGTTTAACCTCTTTATTCCTAATAGGCTTAAAACTCTAGTTTAGGCAAAGGTCCACGATCCATGGTGGACCATATTAATTAATTAAAGGGAATCCTAACCAAATTAAATCCTCTTTAATTATTATTAACGGAATTAATTAATTAAATAATTAATCTGGGATTGAAGGCCGTAACACGGGGTGTTACACTCTCCCCCCCCCCCCCCCCCCCTACAAGAAGCTTCGTCATAGACCTCATCAGATTCTAATTAGGAGTCATAGACCTAATTATCTATTAGGAATGAAGAAAGTAGGTCTTTACTATTCAGATTATGATTAGGGTTCCCTTTAATTAATTAATATGGTCCACCATGGACCATGGACCCTTATCCCTAAACCAAGCCCTTAGTCCTATAAGGAATAGAATTAGTAAACTCATACCATTCAGGCCCTAATTAGGACTCCTATATATATATATATATATATATATATATATATATATATATATATATATATATATATATATATATATATATATATATATATATATATATATATATATATAAGGACATAGGAGGCAGCTAGAAGTCACACCACAATAGATATCACCATACAAGAATTCCCAAGAGATTCCCCACCACCAAGCCTAGGGAGGTCAATCGGATAGAAATTTTAGGGAAGAACCTTAATAGCCAAGGGAGGATTAATTAAGGCTAAGAGGTAACCCATGTCTCAACAAAACCTATTTTCTTTGCTATGATCCCCTTCTTTGGCTCCCTCTATATACTTGTGTCTTAATGAATTTCTTTATGATATTTGTGATATAATCTTGATTGATTGATGTGATGATTTTATGAGTGATCTTGATGATCTTGATGTTAAAAAGAGGTTCTTGATATTTATGTGATGATTCTTGATAAATCTTGATGGTTCTTGACAATGAAGATAAAATATGATTTTGATAGTTTGGGTGGGATTAGAGCCCTAGGTTGGATTGGGAATTTGTCTTGTGATGTTCTTGATTTATATTTGGGTGGGAATTTGCATGTTTGGGTGTTGATCGTGTCTAGGAGTCATGTTAGGATGTGTTCAATATGATTCTTGCTTTTGAGCCATTAATTACCTATGTGGTGTCGTTAATTGCGTTTAAAAGTGTCTAAGCATGGTTTCGGGTTCCACAAAGGATCCCGGGGCGTTTATTGAGTTAAAGAGTCAGTGGGGGGTAGGGGTACCCACCACCTACCCACTGCCCGAGATTTACCGCCAGGCAGCGGGCAGCCGGCGGGCAGGCGTTTGCCCGCCGTCCACCCGCTGCCCGGAGGTCCATCACCGGCGGGCAGTCGATGGGTGATCCCTCACCCATCGGCTACCCGTTGGTCCGTTACCCACCCCAGGTCCTCGGCTTCCCCGTTTGATGTTCCCCATTCCTCGTGGTGTCCCAACGGACCCCGTTTGTCGTGCTTGAGTCTAATTTGATGTTTCGGGTACCGTTCGTAGGATAAAAGAGTCTTAGGAATTACATGCTAGTTTAATCGGTAACCCGTTGACCTAGGTGAAAGTTGTATGAACCCCTTAGGACTATTCTTAGTATGTGAATGATCACACGTAAGCTTATTTATGCGTCCCCCCTCCCAATGTGCTATTATGTGCTATTATGTGTTATGTGATGAATGATTCCCCAATTTGGTTGCGATCAAATTGGCTATACGGGCAGTTGGATGGGTTGAGAACCATACCAACTGTTAACCAGGCCGGTTGCGATCGTCAGGTATATAAATATTATATAGGGCTGCGGTCCACTGTTTGGTTACACATGAGCTGCGGTTCATTTTCCTGGCTGCGGTCAGTGATTCACTACTTGGGCTACAGCCCACGGGCCTCATGTGCAGATGGTCCACCGACTGGACGCGCTAGCGGTTCGTATGGCCACCAGCCTGAGGAAGACCATATCCCACCGAATGAGTGATCAGGCGGTGTGTAGGGCTATGGTTGGCTACGATCCACCGAGTGAAGGGCCAGCGATGTGTAGGATCGTAGTCTCCGAGGATCTTCGCCCACCGACTGAGTCCCTCAGCGGTGTGTAGGGTTCGATCCGCTACGATCCACCGACTGTGCTCGTCAACGGTGTGTAGGGTCGTTGTCCCCAGAAGAGGATCACAGTCCACCGACTGAGCGCGTCACCAGTGTGTAGGGCTGTGATCCTCCGTCGAGCTTTCGGCGGTCTGTACGATTCGTTGCGATCAACCCCTTCTTGCTGCGGTATGAGGTAGGGTGTTGCGGGGCCATGTTAGTGCTATACGCACTAACCCGCATTTTCGGGCATGTGATTGGTCCCGTGGTGCCACCAAAGTGTGCTTATGTGATTTGAATGATGATTTGAATGATGACTTGAATGACGAATGAATGATGATTGAATAATGATGTGGATGATTTTAAAGTAAACTGTGACCTTAAATATATGTTCATTATGATGTTGTCTCTATATAACTATTTATCATGATTGAATGTGTTTACCCCTACTTGCTGAGTCTATCCTTGATTTTAAAGCTAGAGTCCCCTAAGTATATCTCTTCATCCTTCAAAATGGTTTTTGTATATATATATATATATATACCTATATTGTATTTCAACGCGTTGGAGTGTGTTACCGGCATCATTCACTGAACAGATGTATTTGTCTTTCAGGCACAAGTGAGTAGACACCGGAGCGCGCTAGAGATCCGGAGCGTAGATTAGATAGTTTCCATTTCGGCCTGCGTGCCATGATTATGTATTGACATTGCTTTGAGGTTGTTTAGTTAGTTTAGCTTGCGAATCTGAGTTTTTCGGCTCAGATGTGGCATAGCACCCCGCACTCTTATGTTGATTTTGGGATTTAATGAGAATTCACCTTTATTATATAAGCTTTAAAAGTTTCAAAATTTCGGGGTGTTACAATCACAAGTTGCACCGATCATTTATTTATGTACCTATTTAAGAGACAAATACTACGTGGCGTGCAGATTCAGATAGTCACATAATTATTATAAAGCACATATGCACATATTTCAAGCCTTTAAATAATAACTAGTCTTATGGAAATCATAAAACACATATATGTATTATCCAACATGTTAAACTAGTGCATGTTTAACAATTAAATTCATGTACTCAATGTCGTGACATAACCAAACAATTGTCATATAAATTCAGGAAGGTCATAAATCATATAACAATTATTCAAATAGCGAAAATCAGATTTTGAGGAAAAGGTTGTAAGTAGTTTAGGAGGAAGGCTCTTGCTTCTTATGTGGTAAATAAATCTTGGGGAGACAATAGAATTAGTATCTTTATTTTGCATACCATGGATAATGGTGGGTACTCACATAACAAGTATTGGCGCTTATATGTCGATTGCTTGTAATTAATAATATCGCATATATGCATAGTGGGATGCCTTATAACATACAGTTTTGTCTACCATGCTTTGAATATATACATGAATGCGTGTAAGTGTGTGTTTTGACATAAACGTGCGGGTTATGTGCATTATATATGAAAATATAAATTTCCACCTATAATTGGAACATGCAATTTGCATACAAATATTCTTTAATAATTGCGAGTAAAATAGCATAGGTTCTCAAATACTAAAAGGTTTATCTTGAGAAATCTTGACAGAATTTGATCACACAATTACTTAGGAAAATTAGTTTGATCTCGGTGGTAAATACATTTTAGGTAGGCATAGATCTTACCCCTAGAAGCCCAGAATACCTAAACAATTTAGAATTGAAGACCCTTGATTGCTAATTCCTAAATCAATTGGTGACATGCTGATGAGGCTAAAGTTTTTAATTACTTAGGGAAGATAGGGGTGGTAACAGGGTGGTCATGCGAAGGGGGGAATGTAGAATTAGGGCTATCTCAGGATATGTGTATATAAGAGTGATGTAATTTGTACGGAATGATATTTCAGGGTTAAGACATGCTAAGTGCAAATTCATAGATGCATATAAGATTATCACAGCTAGGGTACCTGTGTATGGTTTGGGGCTAGGGATATTATTGTATATAATATGACTGTGACAATTTATATGATTATGTATGAATAAGGGAGGATGTTCTATAGGCTCACAAGTCTATACATACATACATACATACATACATACATACATACATACATACATACATACATACATACATACATACATACATATATATATATATATATATATATATATATATATATATATATATATATATATATATATATATACGTTCCTAAAGTATGCAGTAAACCCCAATTACATTTGTATGCAACACTTACACGCAAATTATTATTATTATTATTATTATTATTATTATTATTATTATTATTATTATTATTATTATTATTATTATTTTCACTATTATTACACCCTAAACCTAGCCACCTTGCCTAAACCCAATAATAATAATAATAATAATAATAATAATAATAATAATAATAATAATAATAATAATAATAATAATAATAATAATAATTTGCGTGTAAGTGTTGCATACAAATGTAATTGGGGTTTACTGCATACTTTAGGAACGTATATGTATATATATATATATATATATATATATATATATATATATATATATATATATATATATATATATATATATATATAATAGAAGTTTAGGGGAACATATTCAGAATAGTAGTGATGTACCTATTTATGTATAAATATTTGTTTAGGGGGGTCCTTATCTTAGTGGTCAAGGGTTCTAAACACGGCTTTGGAGGCTTGTGGTCTATTATTCAACATGGACCAAAGTCTAGAGGGATGGCTTTAAGATAGTTTGGGGATGCAATATAATTGTGACACCTCAAAATCCGAATTCAATTAAGGGATTAATTAAGTAATTAATCATATTTCAATCTGTAATTTAATTTCTTAAATTCCTTAAATTCCATAGTCGGGGACTAGTAATTGACTAGTCAACCCCAAAATCAAGTTGTACCTTGAGCTTTGTAAGGAATTCCCTTGTTTCCTTACACCCTTTCATGTTAGTAAGGGTATTCTTGACCATTCACCTTGTGTTAGTATTGTAACCTAACCTAGTAAGAACACCTCATTTCTCTCCTTACACTTTCCAAAATTCTAGCTCCACCTTCTCTCTAAAAAGTTAGATAGCTTTTCTTCCAAGTCAAGTTGAAGCTTTGCCAAGACTTCAAGAGTTGTCTCCAAGATCCTACCTTTCATACATTTGGGCATCTAGGAGGGTAAGATCCATGTCCATCTTGTGTTTTTAGTGTTTTGTTAGGTGTCTTTTCTTAAAGATAGAATCTTTATGATCTTTTGGTGTGTTCTTGAAGTGGGTTTGGAAGGTGAGCTTTGTTAAGAGCTTGGTGACGTGTTAAGTGAAGGTTTTTGTCTACAAGAGGTAACGCATGCTCTACAAAATCTATTTTTCTTACTTATATGAATATTTCTTGGATTCTACATGTGTTTTTCTATGAAATGTGAGTGTTTATGCATTGTCTTGTGAAAATGCATATCTAGAGCTTGTGTTTTGGGTTCTTGTGTGCCATTGCTTGGCTATTCCTTTGATTCAAGTCATTTTTTTGTATTTGGTGAGATTTGGCATGTTTTGGACTTGAATTTGAGTTTGGAGATGAAAATCCTCGAAGGGATTTATTTTGGTACAGGTGTGTACCCGCGGGCGGAACGGCGGGTAGGAGGTCCACCCGTCGCCCAACCGTAGGAACGTGTTGCTTGTGGGTATATGTACCCGCGGGAACCGCGGGTAGAGGTCTACCCGTGGGTCCACCCGCGGGGTACACTTTGGTGTTTGGCGGGGATTTGTTCCCCATGATTCTTTTGACTTATTATTTGGTCTTTTGACTTCCCGTTGTTCTTTTGTGGAACTATTTGAGTGTCTTCTTGATGTTTCGTATGTCTAGAACTATATGGTAGGAATCCATGTAGGTTTTGGTGTCTTGAATCATGTTAAGTGTTCAACATCGTGTTTCGTTGAACCGTGATGAGTCTTGTGTGTTCTTCGGAACTATGTTTGGTTTACCCGTTTGATAAGCATGCTAGTTTGGTGTTTAAAAGCTAGCATGTGTGTTGTTTGTACCTTCTTATTGGTTGATGATAACTTGTGTTATTCATCGTTGTTGTTGTTGGGTTGTGACCCATTCCTTGATTTAGTATGGTTTCATATCTTCGTTGTGATCCGTTGATTGATTCCTGTTGAGTTGTGATGTGTGTGTGGCTTTACCTGGATTGCATGATTAGTGGTATGGGACACTAGTCACCAAGGTATTGCAGTGGTCCTCGTGGTGGCCATGACGCAATTATGGAGTTTGTGGCCTTTGTGTAAGGTTCACGTGTTTATTTCTGGGATAACATGTGTTATCCAGGGCATGTGTTGCCATGTGTGATCGATACCCTCGTGTACTATGAAATCGGTGGTTCTGTTGGAGGGACTGTTGGAGGGGGAATGACGGTTCCCGGAGGAATAAGGTTGGACTTGGTGTACAGGGCTCCTGGAGGTAAAGGTTGGAACTAGACATATGGTTGGGGGTAGCCATAAGGTTGGAACTGGGCATAAGGAAGGCATATCAACTCGTGATGGGTGATGTCATGAGGGCTTGTGTAGCCGTTGTTGTGAGTTCTCTTCTTGTGACGTGTGTAGTCACAAAGGCATGTGTTGCCATTTGGTGTGTCCTTATTCTTTGTGTTGTGCATGTCGGGTATTAATCTATTGGGTGATGATAGATTATGCCTTGAGACTTCTTGTGAGTCGTTGTCATTCCTTGTAGTCTTGGGATGTGTTCCCGTGTCCTTGTTGAGAGTGTTGAGTCTTGTGTTGACTATTACTCTTGGTTTTTGACTTATATATACGTATTCCGTTTCGAAAATGGATTTACAACTTATATCTTATCTATGTATGATATTTCACATGTATTGGTGGGTTACCAGCATTATTCGTTGACCGGGCGTCGTCCCATGTTTTATATGCTTCTTTCATGTGATGCTTAGACGAGTGCGCGGTCTAGTGCTTGCTAGTATATCTACCCTTTTATGTTTTGTGGCCTGTGAGCCAATCTAGACTTAGTACTCTGTTGGATGGTTGTAGATTTTAAACAATGCAGATTTAGCATGTGCGTTCACCCTTGGGTGAGCGTGGCATAACACCCCGTTTCCTTTGTTTTATATATTTCCTCTTTCAGTCTTCCGCTGTGTTTAATGTTTGGTTTAGATATCTGCATGTTTTGTAGGCTTTAAATAGCATGGTTTTAGGGGGTGTTACAATAATTTTTCCAAGGATAATTTCTAGATGACCACTTAGTTTAGGTTCCTCGGGTTTCTCCCGGTCTCACTCAGATTGTCCTTCAGGTCAAGACTTAATATGCAATGTACCCGAGGATTTAGATTTCTAGAAGTAGAATTAGTCCCTGTAATTTCTATGTAACTTATAAACAAATCAATTAGGAAGAGAATTCAACTTTCATGTTGAAGCATTAGATTGTTATTTACATGTTAAACACATAAGAAGTATCAAGAAAGACATACAAATGCACAATGGATCAATAAAACGAGAAGTCAAGAAAACATACCGTACCAGTGGGCGCAAGGTGGGCGGTCGATTGCCTGTCAAGTCCCCACTGGAACGTGGCAGTGGGCACGTGGTGGGTGGTCGACCTCCTGCCAAGGCCCCACTGGAACGTGACTGTGAAGAAGGAATCACTTCGGGTAAATCCCGAGAATGCACAGATTTAAGTCCAAACAATTCCTCGCTTATATGAACAATAAAAGGGATTTAAATGCATGGAAAATCTTAGGAAATCACATTATAATGATACTAATAAGGGACACGGCAGACATTCAATGAGATATCATAAGGATCACACACCCCATTCCCCCCCCCCCCCCCCCCCCCTTCCCCTCTTGACTAGAGCAAAGTTCCCACAATTTTCTTCATGCAAACTTATGTAAGTACTTATCAAACTATTAGTAGGTTAATTATCAAAGTAGTTGGTCAATTATGATTAAGGAAAGTGAGCTATTATATGCCGAATAAAATTACCAATTACAAGTTCCAAAATATCAAATAACAAATATCCAAATAACGAACGTTTGATGAAATAGTTTAAGCAACAATATGCAATTCCTGTCTCGGTCTATAAACAAATCAATTAGGAACATAATCCAACTTTCATGTTTGAGCAAATAAACAAGTACAATATTTAAACAAAAATCGACAGTTTATCAAGTTTTAGTATGTCAAAGTAAATTGTTAGTAATCACAGAGTGATATGCAAAAATGCAGGTAATAGTATGCAAGGATGTCACAACTTTTAGGGAAAGTATAAGGAGTGAAGAACAAGTATGTTAGAAAAAAACGATAAACTCACAATCTCACCGCGTGTCCTAAGATTCTTATATCCTAAGTTCCTAAACACCTGCAGTTTAAGCTTAACAATCGAGAGTTCATGCCTAATGTCTTAAAGTCTTATCCTAAAGGCATTGTCTTAGGGTCAAACTTAGGCTCTAATACCAACTGCAACACCCCGAAATTTGGAAACTTTTAAAACTTATATAATAAAGGTGAATTCTCATTAAGTCTCGAAACCAACAAAAAGAGTGCGGGGTGCTATGCCACATCTGAGCTGGAGAACTCAGATGCACAGGCTAAACTAATTAAATATCCTCAAAGTAATGTCAATACATAATCATGGCACGCAGGCCGAAAGGGAAACTAACTAATCTACGCTTCGGGTCTCTAGCGCGCTCCGGGGTTTACTCATCTATACCTGAAAGCCAAATATATATGTTCAGCGAATGATGCTGGTAACCCACTCCAACGCGATGAAATACAATATAGGTAGATATATATATATATATATACATATATATATATATATATATATATATATATATATATATATATATATATATATATATATATATATATATATATATATATATATATATATATATATATATATATAAGAAAACCATTTTGAAGCAGGAAGATATATACTGAAGAGACTCTAGCTTTAAAATCAGGAATAGACTCGCCAGGTAGGGATAAGCACATTCAACAATGATAAACAGTTATATAGAGACAATATCATAAAGAACATGTATCTAAGGTCACAGTTCACTTTCAAATCATTAACATCATCCTTCAATCATCATTCAAGTCACACAAGCACACTTTGGTGGCACCACGGGACTAATCGCATGCCCCGAACATGAGGGTTAGTGCATATAGCACTAACGAGGCCCCGCAGCACCCCACCTCATACCGCAGCATGAAGGGGTTTATCGCAACCAACCGTATAGACCGCCGATAGTTCGACGGCGGATCGCAGCCCTACACACTGCTGACGCGCTTCGTCGGTGGACTGCGATCCTCTTTTGGGGACTGCGACCCTACACACCGTTGACGAGCACAGTCGGTGGATCGTAGCGGATCAAGCCCTACACACCGCCTGAGTGACTCATTCGGTGGGCGATGATCCTCAGAAACTACGACCCTACACACCGTTGGCCCATTACTCGGTGGATCGCAGCCGACCATAGCCATACACACTGCCTGATCATTCATTCGGTGGGCTATAGCCTTCCTCAGGCTAGTGGCCCTACACACCGCTGGCGCGATTCAGTCGGTGGACCATACCACACGAGGCCCATGTGGGCTATAGCCCAAGAAGTGAATCACTGACCGCAGCCAAGAAAATGAACTGCAACTCATAAGTAACCAATTTGCCCGCAGCCAACTTCTGAACCGCAGCTCAGGAACACCCAATTTGATCGCAACGAAATTGGGGAATCATGCATCACATAACACATAGTAGCACATATTAGCACATTGGGAAGGGGGAGACGTATAAATAAACTTACGTGTGATCATTCACATACTAAGAATAGTCCCAAGGGGTTCATGCATCTTCCTCCTAGGCCAACGGGTTACCGATTCAACTAGCATGCAATACCTGAGACTCTTCTAACGTACGAATGGTACCTGAAACACCAAACTAGACTCAAGCACGACAAACGGGGTCCGTTGGGACACCACGGGGATTGGGGAACATCAAACGGGGAAGCCAAAGTCCCGAAGTGGGCAACGACCAGTGGGTAACTGGTCGGTGGAAGGCCACCCGCCGGCTGCCTGCTGACGGTGCTTCTTTGGGCAGCGGGTAGGTGGCAGGTCCCCTTACCTCCACCTACCCCCCACTGACTCTTTACCAAAATAAACGCCCCGGGATCCTTTGTGGAACCCAAAACCATGCTTAGACACTTTCAAACGTAAATAACGACACCACGTAGGCAATTAACGGATCAAAAGCAACAATCACGTAGAACACAACCTAACATGACTTTTAAACATAATTATCACCAGAGCATGCAAATTCCCACCCAAATATACCAAGAAAATCCCAATACGAAATTAATGATTCAACCTAGGGCTCTAATCATATTTAAATCACAAAATCATACTTTATCTTTAAAAATCAAGAACATCAAGATTTATCAAGAACATTCCACAATTATCAAGAACCTCTTATCATCATCAAGATCATCAAGATCACACATAAAATTACCACAACAATTATCAGGATCGTATCACAATTGTCTAGTATATTTCATCAAGACACAAGTATAGAATAGGGAGCCAAAGAAGAAAATTATAGCAAGGAAAATAGGTTTTGTTGAGACATGGGTTACCTCTTAGTCTTAATTAATCCTCCCTTGGCTATTAAGGTTCTTCCCTAAAATTTCCATCCGATTGATCTCCCTAGGCTTGGTGGTGGGGAACCCCTTGGGAATACTTTTGTGTAATATAACTATGGTGGTAAGGATTCTAATACTTTCTAATCCCTTATTCATAGAATCAGGAATCCTAATCATAATCTGAATAATAAAGGCGTACTTTCTTTATTCCTAATAGATATATAGGTCTAGGATTCCTAATTAGAATCTGACTAGTAAAAGGTTTACCCTCTTTATTCATAATAGGCTTAAAACTCTAGTTTAGGCAAGAGTCCACGATCCATGGTGGACCATATTAATTAATTAAAGGGAATCCTAACCAAATTAAATCCTCTTTAATTATTATTAACGGAATTAATTAAATAATTAATCCGGGATTGAAGGCCGTAACACGGGGTGTTACATAGATAGCCTAGCTTCCTTCCGTAGTTTCAGATTGCAGCCTATGTGCCTTGAACATTATGACTTTGTTTATGGATGATTTGATTAGACTTAGCCCGTGCACCTATAGTAGTGTAGGTGTGGCATAACATCTCCCGGTTTGCATGTGACTAGCTTCCGCTTGTTTATGATTAATGCTTATCTATTATCTTTTATTTAAGCTTAAAGGAGGGTAGCTTATACCCTAGCCGCACACCCTAGACATGATGGACAACATGAAGACTTAAAAGAAAGAGTTTGGTGATATGAAGGAAAGAAGAAGTAACCGAGTTGCAATCAGCTGATGGAGTTGTCAAAAGACTAAAACCGACAAGGGCGAATCTAAAGGACGGATTTAATCATTGAGTGTTCTAAGTAAGAGTAGGACTATGTGCCGATGATTTCTGGTGTAGAGACCTATCCTTGACTAAAGCAAAGAAGGAACATGAAGTAGCTAAACTCGTAATGGGAAGTTTGAACAGTAAAAAGGATAAGACTGACAGGAAGGAACTAAAGGAATAATTCTTTTGTTGGATCTTCATAAATAAAGCAGGTTCATGCGGCAACGAAGTTTTCAGGAAAGACTTACTGTTACCTAAGACAAGAACGGACAAAGTTGGACTATTACCAACTATCTTAGAAAGTTGCAAGGTTGTAACTATGAGCAAGACTCGACCTACTGAGCTTTTGGTAAAGACATGAGTAAATGTAAGGAATCGTGGAATATCTCAGGATGATGACTTTGGTAAAGATTTTGACTCACGTCACACTTTTGGAAAGATACTGTCGGTTGCGTTAGGTGTAAAGTTACAGTTGGACCCTACGATTCAACCAAATAGAAATGGTTAACGGGAAAGAATCATGCAAACCAGGAAGGCAAGTTGGGAACTTGCGCTATGGACTTACAAAGGCTGTGGATAGTGCCCTAAGGATGGATCAAATTCCTTACAATGGTGGTTATCGTTTTAGCATGCAAAGGACTCCTTACAAGGTTTTGTGAAATCAAGAGTACAGAAGTTCACGATGCTAAGGAATGTACAAGGAATACCTTGGTGTTTAGACCTCAATGGTCTTAAGGTACAATAAGAAAGAGAGTTTGGTTTGTAAAAATCATCGAAGTCTTTGGATTGCAAGAACAGACAACCGAGTGCACTTAAAGAAAGAGGGAAGCGTTGTTCGGTATTTTAACTGATAATGGTTTAACAAGGATAGACAACAAGCTGAGTCTCTAAGAAGATTAAGAAAGACTACTAATAGTTCCGTTACAGAAGTAATGATGAAGGTCGGTAAGGAAAACAAGTCAACTTACAGTAGCTTAAAGTTTGGTTTGGTTACCTATCTTAGGCAAGACTTGGAGTACTTTGGAGGAGTAGGTTTTTGTTTCATCGCGTGAGTGTCACCAAATGTAATAAAGTTGAAGGAGGAACCAGTGTTTGAAAGAAGTTTGGTGAAAAGCTTTGAGTTAGGACGTGTCAGGATTAAGGAAAGGAACCTTCAGTTCGTCAAAAGTGTAGTGATCAAAGCGGCAAGCCGAAGTGTTCGCCAGAAGTCGAGAATCCCTAACCCTTTTTAAAGCCGTCTTCCTCTCTTTTCCTTGTCAAACCAAAAGCCTTTGTTGGAAAATCCCCCCTATCTTTTTGAACCTCGTTCTTGTTTCCTTCCCAAACCAATCCTGTGCAAGGTGACGGCCTCTTTTTCCTAAGTTTAACCTTGAAAATCTTGACTTCCTTCCCAACCATCGTTGTCTTTGAGTTTACTACCTAAACCCTTCATTCTCTTTTCCCTGTTTGAACCAATCTTTCCAAAACCTAGTATATATTTATTACCAAAAAAAATACATTATTTTTCTCTATATACTACCGTATTAATTTTGACTTTCTATCCCCAAATGACTTTTCCAAACTTCGGGGACGAAGCTTCTGTTAAGGAGGGTAGAGTGTGACACCCCGTATTTTCCTAATATAAAAATATAGTCCCGATATTAAATATATATGTATATATCTATTTATTTGTAAAATGGGCACAGGTCTATTTAGTATTGTGAACCAGTATTTTTTATCCAAATATTCGGAGCCCAAATTGGTTTTTGTAATTTTGCATATCCTCAGTATAAGACTATCGATAGCTTTTAGCAACTGGAATACTGGACTGACTGACTCAGAGATTAATTTATTAGTCATCCAATACAAATGATGTGTACCCAGTTCGATACAGTGTGTATCTACATCTGGGAGACGATCACCGAGGTGTCCAATCCACTAAATCATAATCCAATGTACAAAGGTAGAGAAACATCAATCTCACCCAAGTGCCCCACACAAGGTCAGTACCCATTCTACAAAGGTTTAGTAGATTGTTGAAGTCGGAGAGCCACGCATGTAGAAGTCCAATGAAATCCCTTCAACTGGAGAGCTAACTATGATGCAGTCCACTGCAATGACGCAGTCCCATGTTGTTCGCACAACTGAGTGATCTTCGCGTCCTTTCGTTTAAGCAACGTTGATTTTTCTCAAGTTCTTCATCATAATCACAAAGAACTAATTGTCTTGAGAAGAGGCATGACAATCAGAGATGTATGTTCCTGTTTAGCATCGAGTGTTGTTTGGCTTTTATTATCGCAACCCTAATTCTTGATCGAATGAGGATATATATACTTCCTTGGTAAGAACACTCTCCAAAAATATCTTTGATTGTAGATGGTAAGCCTTTTTGTGAAGAATGAAATCTTTAAGATTTGGTACATACCTTCCACGCTGATCCGCTGATATTCTTTCCAAAACTGTCTTCACAAACCGCGTTCTGCATTTTGGAAACATCTTCCTTTATCAGATCTTCAGTGGCAGTGCATCTGTTGATTATACGGATCGATCAGTCTTCTATAAGAACAAACAGACACCAAGCTAAACCCTATCTTAATTTGCCATAATAATATTGCCAATTATATGTTGGGGTTTTAAAAAAAATAAAACACTAACAAACTCCCCATTTGGCTATTATTTGGCAAAACAACTCGACTAAGGATCGAACAATTTAGCTAAAGATAGAGATGAATAAATAACTGGCACATAAAGGAAATAATGTCTGAAATAAACCCATAAAGACATCAGCACACAAGCCGTGTTGGGTAAAAACAAAGAACAGATCAATTCTTCACAAAACATAAAGCCACAACAAAAACATGCCCAGACAGGGCCAGAAGATACCATAGAACACCATCACAATCACAAAAACTCCCCCTGTGTTTAGGCACTCTCCATTTTTGCCAAAGATAGACAAAGGACACGTTAAGCATTGGAGGGACCTTCACTTTCAGACTTCACATTATCACCAGCAGCAGACTTGTGATTTGTGATAAAGCCATTCACAGTCTCTAGCTCAAACACATGAGCCTTCAGCCGTAGAGGCAGCTGCACATCTCTAGCATGTGGAGAATCCTCAATAGTAGTGTCAGCTTCAGAGGATGGAGGAGCATTAACAGGCGTAACATCCCGGATATGTTTGCCGATCAACAGTCGTGGATCGACAGTATACAGCAGAGACGGAGTAATGATCTCACTTTGCATTGGAACCAGGCCCTGTGAAGTTAATATTCCAAAGATGAGATTAGGATATGGAAGTCTTACCTTCTGTTCCCTGAGATGTATCAAGGTGAGAATATGATAGAAAATCCATCTCCCCAGATCAACTGTCATCTTGGTGCCGAATCTAAACGGAAGAGCAGCTAGTTGCTTTCCAACAGTATGAAAGTGTGCTGATGGAAGCCAATTGTGCAAAGCAATGCGGTGCAGAATAACGTAGTTGGAGGTAAATACTAAGCTTGACAAGGTATCAGTATCACCTGTAGGCCAAACTGGAGCCTGTCCGCCAGTGAGAGTCTTTGTAACCAAATCCCAGTCAGAAATTTCTTCGTCCTCCACTGACTTCAACCCATAGTACTCATTGATCATGTATGGTCCGAACACATACCACTGTCCCCTAATGAAAATTTGCTGGCACCGTGTACCAGTAATGTTATCAATCTTGTAACACCCCTAAAATTTAAAATTTTGAATGCTTATGGAATAAAAGCCATACTATCATTAAATCCCGAAACAGAGCATAATTAAACATAAGTGTTGGGGTGCTATGCCACATCTGAGCTGGGGAACTCAGATGCACAGGCTAAACTATCTAAACATTACATCATCACGGCACGCAGGCCGAAAAGAAACTAAACTAACAAAGCCTCGGGTCCTCTAGCCTGCTCCGGAGCTACTCATCTATGCATGAAAGTCAAATATATCTGTACAGCGAATAATGCTGGTAACCCACTCTAACGCGTTAAAATAGAATATAGGTAGATATATATATATATATATATATATATATATATATATATATATATATATATATATATATATATATATATATATATATATATATATATATATATATATATATAAGGAAAACCATTTTGAAGCCGGTAAGGGTAGGCACATTCATCAAATATAATCACGCATATAAAGATATTATCATACACCCTAAGGTCACAAGACTATTTCACATCATTCATATCAGTATTCAATCATGATCTCAACACGTATACACATTTGGTGGTGCCGTAGGACCAATCGCATGCCCATACATGAGGGTCAGCGCATATAGCTCTGACACGGCCCCGAAGCATCCTGCCTTGTACCGCAGCACAAGGGGATTGATCGCAACCAATCGATGAACCGCAGCTCATTTATATCGTTTGATCACAACCAAACGGTGGACCGCAACCCGAATAGTATGTATATATAATCACAACCAGATTATGGACCGCAGCCCTATATATATTTATATACCCGTCCGATCGCAACTGGTCGGGTTAACAGCCGATAGTTCTCAACCCATCCAACTGCCTGTATAGCCAATTGATCGCAACCAATTGGGGTATCATGCACAATTAACACATAGCCAAGCACACGCAACCCACATTAACACATAAGGAGGGGAAATCATACATATATAACCTATGCGTGGTCAACCACATTACTAGAGATACGCCTAAGGGGTTCATGCTCCTATCTCCTAGGTCCATGGGATGCCAATTCGACTAGCATGCAATATACAAGACTCTATTATCCCACGAACGGTACCCGAAACATCAAACTAGACTCAGGCACGACAAACGGGGTCCAATAGGACACCACGGGACACGGGGAAACATAAAATGGGGAAAACCACCACGTTCCATACTGGAATTCCAGCGGGTGGCGCCACCCGCCGGCTGCCCGCCGGCGGCACATCACGAGGCAGCGGGTGCCCGGCGGGCAGACGCCTACCCGCCGGCTGCCTGCTGCCGAGCGGCGTCTTGGGGCAGCGGGTAGGTTGTGACACCCAGTAAATCCGGATTCTATTTAGGGATTAATTAAGTAATTAATCCTAATCCAATTGGTAATCTAATCCTTTGAATTCCTGAAAATTCAATAGTCGGGGACTAGTAATTGACTAGTCAACCCAAGTCAAGTGTTGTACCTAAAGATTTGTGAATAGTTCCCTTGTTCACTTACACTCTTTCATCTTAGTAAGGGCAAAGAAGACATTTCCTTCATGATTGTATTCCAAGTTAACCAAGGAGACATCTCTTATTTCTATCATAACACTTTCTAAGCAAAAAACTCTCCCTTCTCTCTAAAAACATAGCTTGCTTTCTCTCCAAACTAAGTTTAGACTTTCCATGATCGTCAAAGTCTGTCTCCAAGATTCCACCTTTCCTTCTCTTGAGCATCTAAGAGGGTAAGATCTAAGCTCCTTTTGTGTTTTTAGTGTTTTCTAAGGCATCTTATTCTAAAGGTAAAATCTTTATGATCTTTTGGTGTGTTCTTGAAGTGGGTGTGGAAGGTGAACCTTGTTAGGAGCTTTGAGAAGTTTTAAGTGAAGGTTTTTGTCTACAAGAGGTAACCCATGCTCTAGAAAATCTATTTTACTTACCTATATGATGATTTCTTGGATTCTACATATGATTTTGCTATTAAATGTGAGTGTTGATGCATTGTCTTGTGAAAATGCATATCTAGAGCTTGTTATTAGGGTTCTTGTATGCCATGGCTTGGCTATTCCTTTGATTCCAGTCATTTTGTTGTATTTGGTAAGATTTGGCATGTATTGAACTTGAATTTGAGCTTGGTGTTGAAAATCCCAGAAGGGATAATTTGTGGTATAGAGGTGTACCCGCTGGTGGAATGGCGGGTAGGCGTCCACCCGTCGCCCCACCCGCGGGGTACAGGCGTGTCGGAGATTGTGTTCCCGCGGGCGGAACCACTGATGGGGGTCCACCCGTGGCCCCACCCACTGGTACGTATTTTGGTGTCGGGCGGGGATTTATTCCCCGTGATTCTTTTGACTCGGTATTTGGTCTTTTGACTTCCCGATGTTCTTTTGTGGAACTATTTGAGTGTCTTCTTGATGTTTCGTATGTCTAGAACTATATGGTAGGAATCCATGTAGGTTTTGGTGTGTTGAATCGTGCTAAGTGTTCAACCTTGTGATTCGGTGAACTATGATGAGCCTTGTGTGTTCTTCGGAACTATGTTGGTTTACCCATTTGATAAGCATGTTAGTTCGGTGTTTAAATGCTAGCGTGTGTGGTTTGTCCTATCCTATTGTGGATGATGACTTGTGTTAATCATCGTTGTTGTTGGATTGTGATCCATTCCTTGTTGAGTATGGTTTCATATCTTCGTTGTGATCCGTTGATTGATTCCTTTGATAGTGTTGTCTGTTTGGCTGTTCCTGGATTGCACGATTAATGGTATGGTACATTAGTCACCAAGGTACGTCAGTGGTCCTCGTGGTGGCCATGATGTGATTATGGAGTGTGTGACCTGTGTGTCGGGTTCACGTATTGTTGGATTTGTTGGCGGTTTGTCGGCGGATGGGGACGACGGTCCTCGGAGGGAAAAGGTTGGACTTGTATGTACAGGGGTCCTGGAGGTACTGGTTGGAACTAGCCGTAAGGTTGGGGGTAACCATAAGGTTGGAACCGGGCATAAGGAAGGCATATCAATTCGTGATGGGTGATGTGACGAAGGCATGTGTTGCCATTGTTGTGTATTTCTCTATTTGTGACATGTGTTGTCACAAAGGCATATATTGCCAATTTGCGTGTCCTTATTCTCTTGAATTATGCATGTCAGGTGATATTCTACTGTGTGATTGTAGAATACGGCTTGAGTCGTTCTTGGGTGTCGTTGTCACTTCTTGATGTCTTGGGATGTGTTCCCTTATCTTTGTTGTGAGTGCATAGAGTATTGTGTTTGACTTCTAACCTTGGCTTTGAACTTATATATACTATATCCCGTTTCGCAAACGATTTTGTGTATATATCCTATCTATGTATGATAATTCACATGTATTGGTGGGTTACCAGCATCATTCGCTCACCGGGCGTCGTCCCATATATTTATGTGTTTCTTTCCGGTGCCGAGTAGAGGCGAGCGCGATCTAGAGACGGATAGAATAGATCCCTCAGTCCTTGTAGTATGTTTTGGCCTGTGTGCCTTTTGCTAGATTTTAGACTTGTTGTTGTTGACCTTGTTCCTTTATAGACAGATTATGTTGATGTTGTTTACGCCTGTGCGTTCACCGTTAAGTGGACGTGGCATAACACTCTACGTTTTCCATCTATTTATCGGTTAGACTTCCGCTGTGTATGCTTTTATGGTTAGATTATATGCAAGATTAAGTTTTAAATTGGTATGGAAATCGGGGGTGTTACTGTAACACCCCATGTTACGGCCTTCAATCCCGGATTAATTATTTAATTAATCCCGTTAATAATAATTAAATATGATTTAATTATGTTAGGTTCACCTTTAATTAATTAGTAAGGTCCACCATGAACCGTGGACCCTTGCCCGAATAAGAGTCTTAAGCCTGTTAGGAATAATGGAAGTAGGCCTTTTACTATTCAGATTATGATTAGGATCCTCTTTAATTAATATGGTCCACTATGGACCGTGGACCATTATCCCTAAAACAAACCCTAGCCCTATAAGGAATAGAATTAGTAAACGCATACCATTCAGGCCCTAACTAGGAGTCTTAAATATACAAATAGGGAACTTAGGAGGCACCTAGAATCCCCACAAGATTAACGCCCCACCACCCCAAAAGAGCTCCAAGAATCCCCTTAGGAGAAATCAAGAAAGCAAGGAAGCTTAAAGAAAGATCCTTCATAGCCAAGGAATTAATTAAGGCTAAGAGGTAACCCATGTCTCAACAAAACCTATTTTCATAGCTATGATTTCCCCATAGGGTTTCCCCCCCCCCCCCCCCCGTATGATTGTGAATGGCGAATTACTATGATTATTATTGATGTTGATTTAATGATTCCATGGGGAATCTTGATAATCTTGATATTGGGAGTTTCTTGATAATCGTGATGTTCTTGATGATTAATTGGGATTCTTGATGATTATGTGTTGTTCTTGATGATTATGATGTTCTTGATGATTAATTGGTATCCTTGATGATTATGTGTTGTTCCTACCGAATCTTGCAATTAAAAGACGAATCGTATTCTTGTTGATATAAAAGTGATTAGAACCCTAGGTTGTACCGTATGCTTTGATTCTTGGATTATCGGGTGGGAAATCGCATGTTTGGGTGTTGATTATGGTTAGAAAAGCATGATAGGCCATGTGCCGTTCGTTTCCCGTATTTGATCCGTTAATTGTCTACTTGTTGTTGTTAATTGCGTTGTAAGGTGTCTAAGCATGGTTTCGGGTTCCACAACGGTTCCCGGGGCGAAAAGTGATGAAAAGAGTCAGTGGGGGGTAGGGGACCCGCCACCTACCCGTGGCATTCTCGGGCAGCTCCGGCAGCGGGCAGCCGGCGGGCGGGCAGCTGCCCGCCGGGCACCCGCTGCCCAGAACAGTGGCAGCCGGCGGGTGGACCCCCACCCACCGGCTACCCGCTGGAAATTTCACTACCTCGGGCTCCCGGCTTCCCCGTTTGATGTTTCCCCGATCCCCGTGGTGTCCCAACGGACCCCGTTTGTCGTGCCTATGTCTAGTTTGATGTTTCGGGTACCGTTCGCAGGTTTATGAGTCTGTTATATCGCATGCTAGATGAATTGGTATCCCGTTGACCTAGGTGAAGGAAGTATGAACCCCTTATGACTATTCTTAGTATGTGATGGATCACGCATAGGTTTGTTATACGCTTCATCCCCCTTCCCGATGTGTAACGTGGGTTGCATGTGCTTGCTATGTGTTATGTGTGTGTGCTACCCCAATTCGGTTGCGATCGGATTGGTTATCCTGAGCTGCGGTTCAGAAGCTGGCTGCGGTCAGATTGGTATTCCTGGCTGCGGTCAGATGACATTCTCTCGGGCTGCGGTCCACCGTTTGGTTGCGATCAAACGTTTCTATACGAGCTGCGGTTCGTCCTTTATCCTGGCCGCGGTCAGATGACACTCTCTTGGGCTGCGGTCCACCGTTTGGTTGCGATCAAACGTTTCTATACGAGCTGCGGTTCGTCCTTTATCTTGGCTGCGGTCAGATGACACTCTCTTGGGCTGCGGTCCACTGTTTGGTTGCGATCAAACATTATGATGAGCTGCGGTTCATCGGTCGGTTGCGATCGACCTCCCCGTGTTGCGATACGGGCATGGTGCTGCGGGGCCGTGTCAGAGCTATATGCGCTGACCCTCATGTATGGGCATGCGATTGGTCCTGTGGCGCCAACAAAGTGTGTTATGTGTTTTGATATGGATGAGTTGTGATTATGAGTGCCTTGGGGGATGTGACTAAGGGATTTATATTGGGGATTGTTCATGTTGGGTTATGATTATCGTTTATGCTTGCCTTGTCTGCCTTGTCTTTTGTGAACTGCATATGCTCGTTATAACTGTTGCTCGTGTCTGGCCTTGTCTGTCGAGTCATTCCCGGTTTTAAAACTAGAGTTCGTAGGATATATTTTCATGCTCAAAATGGTTTTCGTATATCTATATATATCTCTATATGTATTGTATTTCAACGCGTTGGAGTGGGTTACCAGCATCTCTCGCTGAACAGATATATTTGGCTTTCAGGCAGAAGACTAAGTCACTGGAGCGCGCTAGAACTTGGAGTGTAGAAGTAGATAGTCTCCCTTTCGGCCTGCGTGCCACGTTTATGTAATCACACTTCGAGGATATTAGTTAGTTAGCCTGTGCACTTGGGTTCTCTAGCCCAGGTGTGGCATAGCACCCCGAACGCTTGTATTATATCTTGGGATTTAATAAGATTCTACCTTTATTATAAGTTTTAAAAAGTCTTGAAAATCTGGGGTGTTACAGTTGGTATCAGAGCCTAAGTTTGACCCTAGGATAAGACTCTTAAGACCGGACTTTAGGACACTAGGCTTGAACTCTAGGTACTTAGGAACATAGGATTCAGGAATCTTAGGACGCGCAGTGAGATTGTGAAACCTACACATAACCTCCCCTCACTTCATCCCTCTCTAACTTAAAGGAACCTCCCCCCTTCGCTTACCGCACCAGGTAAGGGTGCGAATAGATAAGTTTACTTCCACAACTGGGTATCATACCCCTACCCGATAAATCGCCTCATCCTAACTCCCGTCAAAAGACTTAACAAGGACCATGACCAAAGAAAAGGAAGATTTGGAAGAGGCGGTGAAAAGACGTTGCATCAAGACGTCAGGACTGCTAAATGGAACGGACTGCAATACTCACCAACCCAAGGTTAACCACGATAACCCCCGATTCAGACAAATGGCATGCACCTTCCGACAAGTTGCTTTATCTCGGCAAACCCGGGTTGCGGCTACAACAAACAGGAAGGAGAACTAGGACACCGATTAAAGTAGCGAATGAACGACACCATTAGTCGAATCCTTGGGCGCAAGGTAAGTATATCGCGACACCTTGCGACCCCACCACCCCAGTTTAAAATATCATTCGCCCTGAAACCCCAGCATCTTGATACCCCTATTTGTTGAAAACTCCCACCCCGAATCCTTAATTACCTTAAGAGCAAATTCACAACCGTCATGACCTTGCTCACCCTTTGTTGCGCCTAACCCAAACCCTCGGAAACCCTAAATTGTTATAGGCATTGGAATCATCGCCCTTACTCTAAGTTCATATCCCCACTCCGTTTGGAAACCCTGTTAAAAACCGTAGAGCAGCATAAAGCCCTTACCCTGCCCAGGGGCGTGAAGAACCAACATTCATCTATTCAATATTAAAATAAGTTGTTAGATAGGAATCGGCGAAGTAAGTGGAAGTTACGAATACGTATCATCCCACCCTTGCACGAAAACCGTGAAGACTTTACGAGAAACCATAGCCGGTACGTACGCCACCGAAGAACGCCATGCGTTGACAAGAGCGGGCAAACAAATACGTTCAATGTGTCAGGGGCCCTCGCTACAGAAAACATCGTCAAATAGGTGCAACAGGCCGAACCTCAAGGAGGACATAAAGCCTTGCTAAGAATTTCATCCACCAAGGAAGGGATGAAACCCAATGGAACAAGAAAGACTAACCCGAAACCCCCCTTGACCCTTAAGAACCCTCGGCAAGGATTAGGAGTCAAGACCTAGGGATTTGACACACTAACCGACTGGGTCCAGACTTCTGGACATCCGAGGGGAACGTACACGGAAACCATCACGAGAATTCCCCTGGAAGCCATAGAGACGAAGGGGACTTCGACACGGGAAGAGAAGATCAAACGAAAATCTTAGAATCAAACGAAGCCATGGAAAAGGGATCACCAGTTCGACTGTACGCCACAACCAAGCCCCAAACAGGCATAATCACTCGAAGCCAAGAGTCCTTAGCCCCTTTCCCTCCCCTTGCCAATCAAGTACCATTTCGTTAAAGAATCCGTCCTACCACTCCAAACCTCGCTCTTGATCCCTCATTACAAACAAACCCATACAAGGTAGCAACCTTCCTTCCTGTATTACGACCTTGGAGACATCGACCCTATCCGCCCCTCGACTTTGAAACCTAGCCCTTGCACTTCTTACGCCCCTTAACCTAGACCAAGAAAACATAGATATATATATATATATATATATATATATATATATATATATATATATATATATATATATATATATATATATATGTATATCTACCTCTAGAACTCGTGCTTAAGAATCAATAAACATTGTACGATGGGTCATCCTATGTATCCAAGTCCCTTTTATTGTGCACAAGGGCATGGGACTTGTCAGGACATGAATCTGTGCATTTTTGGGGGCTTTCCCGAAGGAATTAACTCTTCCTAGTCACTTTCCCGCGGGTCCCCAACGGGTCCTTGACGGGACCTTGGCGGGTCCTTGGCAGGAGCTTGGCAGGCGGACGACCGCCCACCTCGCGCCCACTGGTGCAATGTGCTGATTTCTTAACCCCTCATTTTATTGATTTGTGGCGCACTTGTGTGCCTCGATTTATGAATGTGAGTCTTGGGTAAGGAACCATGGACCACCCAAACATAGTGTCCTACGTAAAAGACCTCGACGCACGAGACACCATCGGGAAATCACAATCAATTACAATGCACGAGTAATTGAAGTTGGGTCTTACGGCACAACCGACTAGGGATGTTTGGCGTAAAGGATTGCGCAAACCAAGGAGGAGAGTTGGGAACTCGTGCTAAGAACCCACGAAAACCTTAAAAGTCAAAATGCTAAGGGTGGACCGAGACTCCTCCAAACCATGAACATCGTTCGAGCAAATCAGAGGACTCCTTACAAGTTGTATGGAATCAAGAACTACGTAGTCCATGGTGCTAAGCAAAAGGGTGAAAAGCACATTCGCGCCAAGACTTCAAGGGTCATTAAGGACCCACAAGGAAATGAGGCAACTCGTAAAGTCGCCGAGTCATCCCACAACGAGATTTGGTAACCGACTGCGCTTTAAAAAGAGAAAGGGCACGCAAGGACACCTTCAGCATTAAAAATAACACAAAAGGGCACAACAATGCCGAACCTCGAGTAAGACATGAAGTCTTACTAAGAATTTCATCCACTAAAGAGAAGATGAAATTCAATAAGAAAAGAAATTCAGCCCAAAGTCCATCGACTCCCAAGAGACTTTGGGAAGAGTTTGGGAAGTGCGCCCTAAGAGATTGGCTTGGTTGACTCAACTTGGTCAAGACCTTGGGCGCATTAAAGAAGTAAGTGTTGAATCACCACGGGAAATTCCCTCAAGAAAGAAGAGAAGGATGAAACCTTAGCCTGGGAACCAAGGTTTAACAAGGATTTTAAAGTCAAGCAAGTACCAACACCAAGGAAAGAGGATCATCAGCTCGTCGACGCATCGTGATCAAAGCATCTAACCAGATTATTCACTTGGGATCGAGAAACCTTAACCCATCCTAGCCGAATTCCTTTCCCTCCCTCGGAAAATCGACCCCCTCCTTATTTCAAAACCCTTTCTACCCTTCAGACCCCATTCTTAATCCCATGTTTTAACGATTCCATACAAGTGACAACCTCACAACCTAAGTTGCAACCTTGAAAACTTGATCCTAATTCCTGGATTCACCGTGCCCTCAAGTTTGAAACCCACTCTCTTGGCCCTGTAAACCTAATCGTCCCCAAAAACCCAACACGCATAGGCGTACAAGTATACAATTTTCCCGTGGAATACCTTCTCTATAGGACCACGGTTCTACTCTTGACTCGTTAACCCTGCAATGATTTCCAAGCTTCGGGGACGAAGCTTCTCGTAAGGGGGGGAGAGTGTAACACCCCGTGTTACGGCCTTCAATCCCGGATTAATTATTTAATTAATCCCGTTAATAATAATTAAATATGATTTAATTATGTTAGGTTCACCTTTAATTAATTAGTAAGGTCCACCATGAACCGTGGACCCTTGCCCGAATAAGAGTCTTAAGCCTGTTAGGAATAATGGAAGTAGGCCTTTTACTATTCAGATTATGATTAGGATCCTCTTTAATTAATATGGTCCACTATGGACCATGGACCATTATCCCTAAAACAAACCCTAGCCCTATAAGGAATAGAATTAGTAAACGCATACCATTCAGGCCCTAACTAGGAGTCTTAAATATACAAATAGGTAACTTAGGAGGCACCTAGAATCCCCACAAGATTAACGCCCCACCACCCCAAAAGAGCTCCAAGAATCCCCTTAGGAGAAATCAAGAAATCAAGGAAGCTTAAAGAAAGATCCTTCATAGCCAAGGAATTAATTAAGGCTAAGAGGTAACCCATGTCTCAACAAAACCTATTTTCATAGCTATGATTTCCCCTTAGGGTTTCCCCCCCCCCCCCCCCCCCCCGTATGATTGTGAATGGCGAATTACTATGATTATTATTGATGTTGATTTAATGATTCCATGGGGAATCTTGATAATCTTGATATTGGGAGTTTCTTGATAATCGTGATGTTCTTGATGATTAATTGGGATTCTTGATGATTATGTGTTGTTCTTGATGATTATGATGTTCTTGATGATTAATTGGTATCCTTGATGATTATGTGTTGTTCCTACCGAATCTTGCAATTAAAAGACGAATCGTATTCTTGTTGATATAAAAGTGATTAGAACCCTAGGTTGTATCGTATGCTTTGATTCTTGGATTATCGGGTGGGAAATCGCATGTTTGGGTGTTGATTATGGTTAGAAAAGCATGATAGGCCATGTGCCGTTCGTTTCCCATATTTGATCCGTTAATTGTCTACTTGTTGTTGTTAATTGCGTTGTAAGGTGTCTAAGCATGGTTTCGGGTTCTACAACGGTTCCCGGGGCAAAAAGTGATGAAAAGAGTCAGTGGGGGGTAGGTGGGAGTAGGGGACCCGCCACCTACCCGTGGCATTCTCGGGCAGCTCCGGCAGCGGGCAGCCGGCGGGCGGGCAGCTGCCCGCCAGGCACTCGCTGCCCGGAACAGTGGCAGCCGGCGGGTGGACCCCCACCCACCGGCTACCCGCTGGAAATTTCACTACCTCGGGCTCCCGGCTTCCCCGTTTGATGTTTCCCCGATCCCCGTGGTGTCCCAACGGACCCCGTTTGTCGTGCCTATGTCTAGTTTGATGTTTCGGGTACCGTTCGTAGCTTTATGAGTCTGTTATATCGCATGCTAGATGAATTGGTATCCCGTTGACCTAGGTGAAGGAAGTATGAACCCCTTAGGACTATTCTTAGTATGTGATGGATCACGCATAGGTTTGTTATACGCTTCATCCCCCTTCCCGATGTGTAACGTGGGTTGCATGTGCTTGCTATGTGTTATGTGTGTGTGCTACCCCAATTCGGTTGCGATCGGATTGGTTATCCTGAGCTGCGGTTCAGAAGCTGGCTGCGGTCAGATTGGTATTCCTGGCTGCGGTCAGATGACATTCTCTCGGGCTGCGGTCCACCGTTTGGTTGCGATCAAACGTTTCTATACGAGCTGCGGTTCGTCCTTTATCCTGGCTGCGGTCAGATGACACTCTCTTGGGCTGCGGTCCACCGTTTGGTTGCGATCAAACGTTTCTATACGAGCTGCGGTTCGTCCTTTATCCTGGCTGCGGTCAGATGACACTCTCTTGGGCTGCGGTCCACTGTTTGGTTGCGATCAAACATTATGATGAGCTGCGGTTCATCGGTCGGTTGCGATCGACCTCCCCGTGTTGCGATACGGACATGGTGCTGCGGGGCCGTGTCAGAGCTATATGCGCTGACCCTCATGTATGGGCATGCGATTGGTCCTGTGGCGCCAACAAAGTGTGTTATGTGTTGTGATATGGATGAGTTGTGATTATGAGTGCCTTGGGGGATGTGACTAAGGGATTTATATTGGGGATTGTTCATGTTGGGTTATGATTATCGTTTATGCTTGCCTTGTCTGCCTTGTCTTTTGTGAACTGCATATGCTTGTTATAACTGTTGCTCGTGTCTGGCCTTGTCTGTCGAGTCATTCCCGGTTTTAAAACTAAAGTTCGTAGGATATATCTTCATGCTCAAAATGGTTTTCGTATATCTATATATATCTCTATATGTATTGTATTTCAACGCGTTGGAGTGGGTTACCAGCATCTCTCGCTGAATAGATATATTTGGCTTTCAGGCAGAAGACTAAGTCACTGGAGCGCGCTAGAACTTGGAGTGTAGAAGTAGATAGTCTCCCTTTCGGCCTGCGTGCCACGTTTATGTAATCACACTTCGAGGATATTAGTTAGTTAGCCTGTGCACTTGGGTTCTCTAGCCTAGGTGTGGCATAGCACCCCGAACGCTTGTATTATATCTTGGGATTTAATAAGATTCTACCTTTATTATAAGTTTTAAAAAGTCTTGAAAATCTGGGGTGTTACAGTTACAGTTGGTATCAGAGCCTAGGTTTGTGCCTAGGATGATAGAGTCTAGACTTCTAAGTTGTTAAGTTTGGTTTGAGACCTTAAGCGACCGTAAGAATCTAAGTGTTTAGGCTTAGGACTTGTAGGACGCGCGGTGAGGTTGTGAGTTCTTTTATCGTTTTCTGTTGTGCTTTCTGTGCTTGTTCCCCTTTTAGCTTTGGTTCTCTTTAGTTAAGGCACCAGGTAAAGGTGCGGGTCCTAAGTTTCATCCCGTTGTCGTGTTGTGGTTGTAGAAGTCGAGGATGGTACCATCGAGCCATCGTGCAAGGTCTTCAGAAGCGGCCACCACCGATCAGCTAGTTCAAAGCTTCCATCAACTGACGCGGATCACCCAGACGCTGAGCAACGCCCTCCTCAACAACCACCCTCTTTAGTATGGGAATCGTGACATAGTACGCCAAGTTGCAAGTTTCCGTCCCACGATCTTCGCCGGTGAAGAAGACCCCGCAATGCTGGATGAGTGGATCCGGATGTTTGACAAGATCTTCGAAGTTGTGGCTTGCCCGGAGGATCTCAAGGTGAGGTTGGCTACGTTCTACCTTAGGCAAGAAGCGGACTCGTGGTGGATGCTTGAAAGGTCAATCTGTAGTCAAGATCCGAAGTTCGGTTGGGAAGACTTGAAGGTTAAGTTACGTGAGCGGTTCTATCCTGATCAAGTCAAGGAGACCTAACTTTGTGCAGCCGACCCCTACCGAGTACAACAAGTTCAGAAAGGAATCCGGGAGAACCGTAAGAGGAAGCTGGAAGAAAGTGTTTCACCTGTGGTTAGAGGTTTGATGGCTACCGATGCCGAATCAACAAGAAGTTTTCAAAGAGATGGTTCTAAGAGAGGTAGGGCTCGCCCGCCAATCCGGAAGATCAAAACTAAGGGAAGGCACTCCGTTGACAAGAAGTGTGGAAGTGACCACCCCGGCGTGGACTGTCTTGGGAAACCGTTAGAGTGCTTTGCTTGTCGCAAGAAAGGTCATCGGTCCTTTAAGTGCGGAGCTAAGAGGAAGAATTCAGCGGACTCGAAACCAGTTGATAGGGTGAGACCCCGATCGAGAAGTAAACATCGAAGTGGAAGCAACAAGGGACTAAGTGGAAATAGCATCCCAGACCTGTGTACGAAGTTGGGACCTCGGCAAGATAAGATCCGCAGTCGTGAGGCAGATGCAAGTGGGAACCGTTGAAGTAAGCTCTTGTACCCTCTAGTTGCACCTCCTTTCATCTTTGTGCCTTTCCTGCGTGTTAACTTCGAGCGTTAGCTTGTTTGAGTGTTACCCTTGACCCTCGTTAATCTTTTCTTTCCTTTAGACAAACCCTATCACCCTTTTTACCAAGTGATCCTTTTCTTCCGAACCTTGTTCTTGTTTTCTTTCTAAACCATCTTGTGCAAGGCAACAGTGACTTTTGCTTATGAAGGAATCTGGCAAGGTCTAAGAGTTATGTCGCGACAAAGTCGAAGTAGAGAGCCTTCAGTTCGACAAGCGTAGTAATCATCTTCGAGCCGAAGTTTCGCCGGAAGTGGTGAACCCTTTCAACCCTTGAAGCCGATCTTCTTCTCTTTCTCTCGTTGAATTCCTTGCCTCTTCTCGAGAAATCCCTCCTTCCTTTTTAAACCTCGTTTTTGTTCCTCTCTTGAGTTGACTCTTGTCAAGGTTACGACCTGCTCTTTCCTAAGTTGTGACTTTGAGAATCTTAATTCCCTTCCTAATTATCGCTATCCTTGAGCTCAAATCGGATAACCTCCGTGGGGAAATCCTTTTCAACTCCCTAAAACCCCATTTTGATTCCTTACTTCTTAAGTTGTAGCCCTGTTTACCGTTCTTCTCTTCTTGATCAACATGGTCCTCGAATTGTTGAACCTAAACTGTGACACCCCGTATTTCCTAAAATAAATTATAGTCCCGATATTAAATATTTTTAATAAAAATATTTATATATAGCTAATTAATTTAAAATGGGCTCGGGCCTACCTATTAGTGCGAACCGGTATTTTTGTGTCCAAATGCCTTAAGCCCAAAATGTATTTATTTATTATATGTTATGTATGCTTTGAACCCAAGCTAGTCAAGCCCTTATGTGTGAATAAATATATGTATTATATTTATTTTGTGAGCCCAAAATATATTTATATATTTTTGTATGACCCTTGACCAAAAAGAGTGACCCAACCCAAATTGTGGTCTTGAATCCTACCCAACCCAAGTTTTGACCCATGTCTAACCTAAGCCCAACCCAACCCACAAATAGAAATCTACCCTACTCAAAATAGATGGAGTATACATGTGCTATGCTTCTTTTCTTCTTCTGCCGTTTTTCTGCCTCGCCTTGTCCATCCGAGAGGTGAGTGAAGCCACCATTTTCCTCTTCCTTTCTTTGACCTACAATGGTGACGGATGAAAGTGGATAGCTTTGGAGACAGTCAGCGAACACCCTCTCCATATCTCTTGTTCTCGCTCTGGCAACCAAACCCCCTTCCCGTTCCATTCTCTCGGCCAAGCAGTGATGGTGGAAGATGTAAGTGATGACCAACGACGTGAGAAGCTGCATCATGAGTTCCAGCAAGCATCTCCGGCGAGTAGCGTTCCTCTGGCGAACGGTGAAGCTCCGGCTTTTTCCTCTGTTTCTGGTGAAGAAGCAAAGCTTGTGGCAGTGAAGGCTGGATGGCGTAGCGGTGTGTTCTCTCCCGTTTCTGGCAAGCTGTCCCTTCTCCGGCGGCGACGAGGTTGCATCGACGAAGCTCCCCATTCCGGCAGTCTCCCTCTCTTGCGTTTCCGGTGGCATGGCCACGGGTGGTGGCAACACCCGTGTTCCACCCGCGGGGTGGTGTGCATGCAGATCGAAGAAGAAGTTGGCAGTGGTGAGCTTCTAGTCTTGTTGTTGTTGTTTATTTAGGGGTTAAATAGTTTAATGTTGATCATGTTACCAAAGTGGTGATTAGTGTAGTGGTTAGATGTATGCTTAGCCTTTTATTTGGTTAATTAGCTTATCTATTAGTGTTTAATGTTGTGGTTAAGTTACCAAAGAGTTGCTTGGGCCTTGGTTAGAATCTCACCTTAGCTTAATTAGTTATTAGTTTTTAATTAGCATTTTACCTTGAGGTTGGTCATTAAGTATTAGTATTGTTACCTAAATTAATAATAGGATGCCTAGCCTAGATGGTTGAGCTTGTGGGTAATTTAGGCTGGAATTAGAGTTCAATTCCCCTTATGAGCATAATTAGTTTTGTATAGTACTTGTTAATTAGTGAAGATCCGGTTTAATTCTCAGGTTCCCGTTTGGCTTATGAGTTGAGCCTAGCCTATGTTGGCGTTGTTTTGGTTGGATAAGCGAATGAGGTAACCCATACTCTACAAAATCTATTTTGCTTACCTATGTGATGATTTCTTGGATTCTACATGTGATTTTGCTATGAAATGTGAGTGTTTATGCATTTGTCTTATGAAAATGCATATCTAGAGCTTGTGTTTAGGGTTCTTGTATGCTATTGCTTAGCTATTCCTTTGATTCAAGTCATTTTGTTGTATTTGGTGAGATTTGGCATGTTTTGGACTTGAATTTGAGCTTGGATTTGAAAATCCCCGAAGGGATTATTTTGGTGTACAGGTACGTACCCGCGGGCGAAACAGCGAGTAGGCGTCCACCCGCCGCCCACCCGCGGGGAACATGATGAGGTTGTTGGGGGATTTGTTCCTCGTGATTATTTTGACTCGGCATTTGGTCTTTTGACTTCCCGTTGTTCTTTTGTGGAACTATTTGATCATCTTCTTGATGTTTCGTATGTCTAGAACTATATGATAGGAATCCATGTAGGTTTTGGTGTGTTGAATCGTGCTAAGTGTTCAACATTGTGATTCATTGAACTGTGATGAGTCTTGTGTGTTCTTCGGAACTACGTTTGGTTTACCCGTTTGATAAGCATGCTAGTTTGGTGTTTAAATGCTAGCGTGTGTGTTGTTTGTACCTTCTTAATGTTGGTGATGACTTGTGTTATTCATCGTTGTTGTTGGACTGTGATCCATTCCTTGATTGAGTATGGTTTCATATCTTCGTTGTGATCCGTTGATTGATTCCTATTGTGGTGTGATGTGTGTGTGGCTGTACCTGGATTGCACAATTTCGGTTTATGGGTCCTCGTGGTGGCCATGACGTGATTATGGAGTTTGTGACCTGTGTGTCGGGTTCACGTATTTCTTAGGAGGCGTGTGCCGCCGTGTGTGTGATCAGTACCCTCGTGTACTATGAATTGGTGGTCTTGTTGGTGGTTGTTGGTGGTTGTTGGTGGGGGACGACGGTCCCAGGAGGGAAAAGGTTGGACTTGGTTGTACAGGGGTCCTGGAGGTAATGGTTGGATCTAGACATAAGGTTCGGGGTTGCCATAAGGTTTGAACCGGACATAAGGAAGGCATATCAATTCGTGATGGGTGATGTCACGAAGGCTTGTGTAGCCGTTGTTGTGAGTTTCTCTTCTTGCGACGTGTGTAGTCACAAAGGCATGTGTTGCCTAGGCATGTGTTGCCATTGGTTGTGGTCCTTATTCTCTTGTGTTATGCATGTCGGGTATTAATCTATTATGTGATGGTAGATTATACCTTGAGCCGTTCTTGTGAGTCGTTGTTGTTCTTGTGGTCTTGGGATGTGTTCCCCTATCTTGTTGTGAGTGCTTAGAGTCTTGTGTTGACTTCTATCTTGGCTTTGAAATTGATATATACTATATCCCGTTTCGCAAATGATTTTGTATATATATCCTATCTATGTATGATACTTAATAGGTATTGGTATACCAGCATTATTCACTGACCGGGCATCGTCCCATTTCTATTTGTTGCTTTACAGGTTGGGTAGCTTTGGAGAGCGCGATAGTGGCCTGTAGATAGATTAATCTCTCCCTTTAATAGTTGTTGAGGCCTGTGAGCTTAAGTAGTTGATTAGTTAGACCGCTGTAGTTGTAGTATCTGCCTGTGCACCTATGTTTGTTATAGGTGTGGCATAGCACCTTCCGGTTTGTTTAGTTAGCTTCTGCGTTGTTTAATCTTAATGAGTAGACTTTATCCATTTTCTAAGCTTTAATTGGTTTTAAAAGTTGTTGAAAATCAGGGGTGTTACATAAACTCTCACCTTGATCTTCCCCTTTGAATCGAACCTCATTCTTGTATTCCCCGCTTCTAACGATTCTATGCAAGGTGGCAACCTTATTTCCTAAGTTGCAACTTTGATGACTTTGATCCTACTCCTTAGTAACGTGGTCCTTGAGTTTCTGAACCCAAACCTTTCGCTCTAATCCTTTCCGTTGAACTGCATCTCTTCTTGTGAGCCTTCTTTCCCCTAAGTTACCTTTCTCTTTTGTTACCGTTCTTGCTTTGGACCTTTCATCCGAACCTGAAGTTTTGAAGTTTTCAAGTGCTACTTTGTAGAGAGTTATGGGTTGTGTATGCAAGTGTTAAGTCGGTAGCCTGCATCAAGTTATCCCAAGAGCTGGAGAAAGGACATCCAACTCGTGTTTTAGATCTAGCAGTTCCAGCCTTTGTCTGGAAGTGAAGGATCAAGTTCACGCAAATGCTGAGCTCATGTTAAGTAGTGGGAGTACCTTTTTTCCTTTGGTTGAAGAAGTCAGCAGAGATCAGTTGAAGATGCAACCCTGGTTCTGTGATCCCGAGTGATCTAGTTCAGGGTTCTTGTGGTGTCAGTTTCTGTTTGTGGCTAGTTTTGGGTAGAGAGAATTAAGTTTAAGGTAGAATTAGTTTCCTTTCCAGTTAATCTTATATCTATCACCTTGTCTTTCTTTCTTGTCTAACCTTTGTGAACCCTCAGTTTATTTCTAAGCCTTGCCACTCGTTTTGTTAACCGACGGTTTTGGTGTTGAACTTCGTTGTGACCAAACCTATCTATCCCACCACCTTGATTTGAATCCTTGGTTTCTCTAACTTTGGTTGGCGGCGAATACCCTTGTTTCTTAAAACCTCGTTTGCAACTCATCTCTTAAGCTTTATAATCCGTTTCGCAAGCCGACCGTTTTCGTTGTGGAACCTTGTTGCGTCCCTTGCTTGTTTTGTTAGTAGGTTCGTTGGTAGTTGTTTGCTCAGTTGTGCGTATAGTTGTTCTCTCTTGTTTGCCGTGGTTGTTAGCTTGTAGTTTGGGTAGTTGGTTTAGTTGCTTTGCTTTTATGAAGACGCGGTTCATCACAGTTAACCAGAGGTTGGACCAGCTTGAGGCCAGTTCTAGCCGAGAAAGAGCCGACGAAGAGCCTGATGAAGACACCGAGGAGTTGGAGAGCGAGTCCTTCTAGGGTGGAGCTGTGGCAATCTCGTCTCCTTTCCTTAGCTTGTTGTTATCTTTTAGTTGTTGCTACCGTTTGCCAGATGGTTGATGTTTTCCTTTTGTGTTTGTTCTTGCTTGCTAGTTTCGTTGAGTTGTTGGTTCTAAGGTTTGTTTTAGGAGCTAGTTGCTTAGATCTTGGGTGTTGGTTAGAAGTTGGTGGTTGTGTTTGGTTTAGAGTTTGATATGCTCAATATCTCTATTGGTTAATTCTTTCAATCCTTGCAATGATATGAATTCTTTCTTGTTTTTGATAACTTTTGAATCCTTTGAGTTTTGACCAAAAAGGGATGATCTTGACATTCTTGTCACATTGTTGTTTCATTTCACCCTTTGTTTTAATTCGTCGTACCCAAGCTTCGGGGACGAAGCTTCTTTTAAGGGGGAGAGGATGTGACACCCCGTAAATCCGGATTCTATTTAGGGATTAGTTAAATATTTCGGATCCGGATTCTTTTATGCTTCTTTTAAGCGTGTAACACCCCTTGTTACGGCCTTCAATCCCGGATTAATTATTTAATTAATCCCGTTAATAATAATTAAATATGATTTAATTCGGTTAGGTTTCCTTTAATTAATTAATAAGGTCCACCATGAACCATGGACCCTTGCCTAAATTAGAGTTTTAAGCCTATTAGGAATAAAGAAAGTAAACTCTTTACTATTCAGATACTAATTAGGAATCCTAGACCTAGTTATCTATTAGGAATAAAGGAAGTAGGCCTTTTACTATTCAGACTACGATTAGGATTCCCTTTAATTAATTAATATGGTCCACTATGGGCCATGGACCCTTATCCCTAAAATAAGCCCTTAGTCCTATAAGGAATAGAATTAGTAAACCCATACCATTCAGACCCTAGTTAGGAGTCTTAAATATATAAATAGGGATATAGGAGGCACCTAGATCTTTCACCACCATAATCTCTCACCACACAAGAAGTTCCAAGAATCCCCTTAGGAGAAATCAAGAAAGAAGAAAGCTTAAAGAAAGACCCTTCATAGCCAAGGAATTAATTAAGGCTAAGAGGTAACCCATGTCTCAACAAAACCTATTTTCATAGCTATGATTCCCCTCTTAGGATTTCCCCATATTATTGTGTATTGATGAATTATGATATTATTATTGATAATTGATGGGATGATTCCATGGGTGATCTTGATGATGAAAGGTTCTTGATAATTATGATGTTCTTGATGATTATATGATGTTCTTGATGATTATATGATGTGCTTAATGATTGTAGGATGTTCTTGATGTTAATGTGATATTCTTACCGAATCTTGTTATTAGAAGATGAATTGTGTCCTTGTTGATTTAAAAATGATTAGAACCCTAGGTTGTATCGTATGGAATTATTCTTGGTATATTGGGTGGGAATTCGCATGATTGGGTGTTGATTATGTTTAGAAAAACATGATAGGTTATGAGTCATATGTTTCTCGATCTTTGATCCGTTGATTGCCTACGTGTGTTATCAATTGCGTTTGAAAGTGTCTAAGCATGGTTTCGGGTTCCACAAAGGTTCCCGGGGCGTTTTTGGTGAAAAAGAGTCGGTGGGGGGTAGGTGGGGGTAGGGGACCCGCCACCTACCCGTGGCCTTCTTGGGCAACGCCGGCAGCGGGCAGCTGCCCGCCGGGCACCCGCTGCCCGGAATAGCTGCCGCCGGCAGGTGAACCCTCACCCACCGGCTACCCGCTGGTTTGCACCCCAATTTGGGATTTTGGCTTCCCCGTTTGATGTTCCCCCGACCCCTGTGGTGTCCCAACGGACTCCGTCTATCGTGCCTATGTCTAGTTTGATATTTCGGGTACCGTTCGTAGGTTGTATGAGTCTTATATATTGCATGCTAGTTGAATTGGTATCCCGTTGACCTAGGTGAAAGAAGTACGAACCCCTTAGGATTATTCTTAGTATGTGAAGGATCACGCATAGGTTTTGTTATACGTTTTCTCCCCCTTCCCAATGTGCTAATGTGGGTTGCATGTGCTTGCTATGTGTTATGTGTGCATGATATCCCAATTCGGTTGCAATCGGATTGGGTATTCCTGAGCTGCGGTTCAGAAGCTGGCTGCGGTCAGATTTACACTCCCGGGCTGCGGTCCACCGTTTGGTTGCAATCAAACGTTTCTACATGAGCTGCGGTTCATATTTCCTGGCTGCGGTCAGATGACATACTCTTGGGCTGCGGTCCACTGTTTGGTTGCGATCAAACTATGATGAGCTGCAGTTCATCGGTCGGTTGCGATCGACCCCTCCGTGTTGCGATACGGGGCAGGGTGCTGCGGGGCCGTGTCAGAGCTATATGCGCTGACCCTCATGTATGGGCATGCGATTGGTCCTGTGGCGCCAACAAAGTGTGCTATGTGATGAGATATGGAGGAGTTGTTGTTATGAGTGCCTTGGGGATGTGACTATGGGATTCATATTGGGAATCGTATATGTTAGGTTATGATTATTAATTGTTCTTATCTTATCTGTCTTGCCTGTTGTAAACTATATATGCTTGGTATAACTGTTGTCTGTGCTTAGCCCTATCTGTGGAGTCTATCCCTGTTTTAAAAGCTAGAGTTCGTAGGATATATCTTCATGTTCAAAATGGTTTTCGTATATCTATATATATATCTATATGTATTGTATTTCAACGCGTTGGAGTGGGTTACCAGCATCTCTCGCTGAACAGATATATTTGGCTTTCAGGCACAGACGAGTAGATCACTGGAGCGCGCTAGAAACTTGGGGCATAGGTTAGATAGTTTACCCTTTCGGCCTGCGTGCCATGATTTAGTATTGATACTGATTGAGGTTTTAGAATTTAGCCTGTGCACCCGAGTTTCCTAGCTCGGGTGTGACATAGCACCCCGTACTCTTTGTATCGTATTTTGGGATTTAATGAGATCCTATCTTTACTATATAAGTTTTAAAAGTCTTGAAAATCTGGGGTGTTACAGTTGGTATCAGAGCCTAAGTTTGACCCTAGGATAAGACTCTTAAGACCGGACTTTAGGACATTAGGCTTGAACTCTAGGTACCTAGGAACATAGGATTCAGGAATCTTAGGACGCGCGGTGAGATTGTGAAACCTACACGTAACCTCCCCTACGCTTACCACACCAAGGTAAGGGTGCAGCACACTGACTCATCGATACAATAAATATTGACCCTGAAAACCAGCAGCATGGCGCCCAGAAGAAGACAGTCAAGGATCCCACACTCCTCGAAGAATGAACCCGAACCTTCAACAAAGTCCTCGGGTTAGTGGAATACCCAGAGGAACGCCGCGTAGGGATAGCCTCATTCCACTTCAAGACACAAGGCTGATCTTTGATAAATCCACGAAGAACCCACTTATGGGCAACAACCAGGGGTTCAACTAGGAGTGCCTAGGGGCACGGCTACGGGGACGATTCCACCCCGCACCTGTAAGGGCAACCATGTACGAGGAAAATCCTCCACCTAAAACAAGGGATGGCCACCATCAGGGAATACCACAAACGATCCCTCCAGCTGGCTCGTTTCGCGCCTGAATTAGATCCTACAGAGACAACCAAGATAAAGAAGTCCGTGACAGACCACAACTACGAAACCCAGAAGGCCCTAATTATAAGCAAACCCCGCACACCCAACGAAGCCTACACCAGTAATGCCAACTTCTACCAAACGGGGAATTTATGGACAAACCCGAAAGAAGGAGTAACGGAAGTGGGAGACCGCACCCTCCAGCATGAGCGAACCATTCCGGAACTGGTTAAGAATGGGCACAACTATCCCAGCCCAGAGACCGGGAACGCCAATTAAATGCAAGAAAGAAAAGTAGTACATAAACAACGTCTTTTCTCAATCGTTAGCACGAATTGTCGAAAAGGACTCGATATGAAAAGAAGAGGCAACAGACGCATGGAAAGTATCATACAACTAGAGCCTCCCGGCGATAAGGGTCTTACCTGGGAACAAGGACCTTGATGGTTTTAAGACACCGTAAGAAGTACAGGTAACACACAAAATCGCCAAAACACCATGCGACGTCAAAGGCAGTCAATCAATGCATTCCAAGGAAGAGAAATGCATCACCAAGCACTTGGTCACCAAAGAACTGAACAAAGAACGAGCGACAAGCCGAACTCCAAGAAAAATCCAAGAAGGCTTATCATTAATCAAGCAAGGCAAAGACAAAGTTGGCTTTTAACCAACCACCCGGTGAAGCTGATGAGGTTGCTAATTGGAAACCAGACCCGACCTACTGAGCAAAAAGAACATGCGAGAGTCTTGACTCATCTATAACTCGTACCTAAGGATCAATGAAACTATACGATGGGCCACCCTAGGTATTCAAGTCCCTTCTATTGTACACATGGACATGGGGCTTGTCGGGACTTGAATCTGTGCATTCTTGGGATTTTCCCCGAAGGAATACACTCTTCCTAGTCACCTTCCCGCGGGTCCCCAACGGGACCTTGACGGGTCCCCAACAGGAGCTTGGCAGGCGGACGACCGCCCACCTCGCGCCCACTGGTACAATGTGCTGATTTCTTAACTCCTCACTTTATTGATTCATGGCGCACTTGTGTGCCTCGATTGATGAACGCAAGTCTTGGGTAAAGAACCATGGGTCGCCCAAACATGGTGTCATCGGTAAAAGACCTTGACACGCAAGACACCACCGGAAAAGCACAACCAATTGCATTACACGTGGAGTTGAAGTTGGACTCTACGATGCAACCGACTAATTGGCATAAAGGATTGTTCAAACCAAGGAGGCGAGTTGGGAACTCGTGCTAAGGACTCACAAAGACCTTAAAAGTCAAAATGCTAAGGATGGACCCGGACTCCTTCAAACCATGGATATCGTTCAAGCAAATCAGAGGACTCCTTACAAGTTGTATGGAATCAAGAACTACGTAGTCCGTGGTGCTAGGCAAAAAAAAGAAGTAAAAAGCACATTTGTGCCAAGATCTCAAGGGTCATTAAGGACCCACAAGGAAATGAGATGACTCGTAAAGTCACCGAGTCATTCCACAACGAGGTTAGGTAACCAACTGCACTTCAAAAAGAAAAAGAGCATGCAAGGACACCTTCACCATTAAAAGTAACACAAAAAGGCACAACTAGTCGAACCTCGGGGAAGACATGAAGTCTTACTAAGAATTTCATTCACTAAAGAGGAGATGAAATTCAATAAGAAGGGAAAATCAACCCAAAGTTTACCGACTCCCAAGAAACTTTGGGAAGAATTTGGGAAGTGCGCCCTAAGAGATTGGCTTGGTTGACCAAACTTGGTCAAGACCTTGGATGCATTAAAGAAGTAAGTGTTAAATCATCATGGGAGATTCCCTCAAGATAGGGGAGAAGGATGAAATCTTAGCCTGGGAAGCAAGGTCTAACAAGGATCTTAAAGTCAAGCAAGTGCCAACACCAAGGAAGAAGGATCATCAGTTCGTCAATACGTCGTGATCAAAGCATCAAACCAGAATAGTCACTTGAAGATCAAGAACCCTTAACCCATCCTAGCCGAATTCCCTTCCCTCCCTCGGAAAATCGGCCCCCCTCCTTATTTCAAAACCCTTTCTACCCATCAACCACACTCTTAATCCCCTATTTTAACGATTCCATACAAGGTGGCAACCTCACACCCTAAGTTGCAACCTTGAAAACTTTGATCCTAATTCCTAAATTCACTTTGTCCTCAGGTTTGAAACCCACTCTCTTAGCCCTTTAAACCTAATCGTTCCCAAAAACCCAGCACACATAAACATACAATTATACAGTTTCCCCGTAGAATGCTTTCGCTATAGGACCACCATACTACTTTGGACTCGTTACCCCCGCAATGATTTCCAACCTTCGGGGACGAAGCTTCTCGTAAGGGGGGGAGAGTGTAACACCCCGTGTTACGGCCTTCAATCCCGGATTAATTATTTAATTAATCCCGTTAATAATAATTAAATATGATTTAATTCGGTTAGGTTTCCTTTAATTAATTAATAAGGTCCACCATGAACCGTGGACCCTTGCCTAAATTAGAGTTTTAAGCCTATTAGGAATAAAGAAAGTAAACTCTTTACTATTCAGATACTAATTAGGAATCCTAGACCTAGTTATCTATTAGGAATAAAGGAAGTAGGCTTTTTTACTATTCAGACTACGATTAGGATTCCCTTTAATTAATTAATATGGTCCACTATGGGCCATGGACCCTTATCCCTAAAATAAGCCCTTAGTCCTATAAGGAATAGAATTAGTAAACCCATACCATTCAGACCCTAGTTAGGAGTCTTAAATATATAAATAGGGATATAGGAGGCACCTAGATCTTTCACCACCATAATCTCTCACCACACAAGAAGTTCCAAGAATCCCCTTAGGAGAAATCAAGAAAGAAGAAAGCTTAAAGAAAGACCCTTCATAGCCAAGGAATTAATTAAGGCTAAGAGGTAACCCATGTCTCAACAAAACCTATTTTCATAGCTATGATTCCCCTCTTAGGATTTCCCCAGATTATTGTGTATTGATGAATTATGATATTATTATCGATAATTGATGGGATGATTCCATAGGTGATCTTGATGATGAAAGGTTCTTGATAATTATGAGGTTCTTGATGATTATATGATGTTCTTGATGATTATATGATGTGCTTGATGATTGTAGGATGTTCTAGATGTTTATGTGATATTCTTACCGAATCTTGATATTAGAAGATGAATTGTGTCCTTGTTGATTTAAAAATGATTAGAACCCTAGGTTGTATCGTATGGAATTATTCTTGGTATATTGGGTGGGAATTTGCATGATTGGGTGTTGATTATGTTTAGAAAAGCATGATAGGTTATGTGCCATACGTTTCTCGATCTTTGATCCGTTAATTGCCTACGTGTGTTATCAATTGCGTTTGAAAGTGTCTAAGCATGGTTTCGGGTTCCACAAAGGTTCCCGGGGCGTTTTTGGTGAAAAAGAGTCGGTGGGGGGTAGGTGGGAGTAGGGGACCCGCCACCTACCCGTGGCCTTCTTGGGCAACGCCAACAGCGGGCAGCTGCCCGCCGGGCCCCCGCTGCCCGTAATAGCTGCCGCCGGCGGGTGAACCCTCACCCACCGGCTACCCGCTGGTTTGCACCCCAATTTGGGATTTTGGCTTCCCCGTTTGATGTTCCCCCGACCCCTGTGGTGTCCCAACGGACTCCGTCTATCGTGCCTATGTCTTGTTTGATATTTCGAGTTCCGTTCGTAGGTTGTATGAGTCTTATGTATTGCATGCTAGTTGAATTGGTATCCCGTTGACCTAGGTGAAAGAAGTACGAACCCCTTAGGATTATTCTTAGTATGTGAAGGATCACGCATAGGTTTTGTTATACGTTTTCTCCCCCTTCCCAATGTGCTAATGTGGGTTGCATGTGCTTGCTATGTGTTATGTGTGCATGATACCCCAATTCGGTTGCGATCGGATTGGGTATTTCTGAGCTGCGGTTCAGAAGTTGGCTGCGGTCAGATTTACACTCCCGGGCTGCGGTCCACCGTTTGGTTGCGATCAAACGTTTCTACATGAGCTGCGGTTCATATTTCCTGGCTGCGGTCAGATGACATACTCTTGGGCTGCGGTCTACTGTTTGGTTGCGATCAAACTATGATGAGCTGCAGTTCATCGGTCGGTTGCGATCAACCCCTCCGTGTTGCGATACGGGGCAGGGTGCTGCGGGGCCGTGTCAGAGCTATATGCGCTGACCCTCATGTATGGGCATGCGATTGGTCCTGTGGCACCAACAAAGTGTGCTATGTGATGAGATATGGAGGAGTTGTTGTTATGAGTGCCTTAGGGATGTGACTATGGGATTCATATTGGGAATCGTATATGTTAGGTTATGATTATTAATTGTGCTTATCTTATCTGTCTTGCCAATTGTAAACTGTATTTGCTTGGTATAACTGCTGTCTGTGCTTAGCCCTATCTGTGGAGTCTATCCCTGTTTTAAAAGCTAGAGTTCGTAGGATATATCTTCATGTTCAAAATGGTTTTCGTATATCTATATATATATCTATATGTATTGTATTTCAACGCGTTGGAGTGGGTTACCAGCATCTCTCGCTGAACAGATATATTTGGCTTTCAGGCACAGACGAGTAGATCACTGGAGCGCGCTAGAAGCTTGGGGCATAGGTTAGATAGTTTTCCCTTTCGGCCTGCGTGCCATGATTTAGTATTGATACTGATTGAGGTTTTAGAATTTAGCCTGTGCACCCGAGTTCTCTAGCTCGGGTGTGGCATAGCACCCCGTACTCTTTGTATCGTATTTTGGGATTTAATGAGATCATATCTTTATTATATAAGTTTTAAAAGTCTTGAAAATCTGGGGTGTTACAAATTAATCCTAATCCAATTGGTAATCTAATCCTTTAAATTCCTGAAAATTCAATAGTCGGGGACTAGTAATTGACTAGTCAACCCAAGTCAAGTGTTGTACCTAAAGCTTTGTGAATAGTTCTCTTGTTCCCTTACACTCTTTCATCTTAGTAAGGGTAAAGAAGACATTTCCTTCATGATTGTATTCCTAGTTATCCTAGGAGACATCTCTCATTTCAATCCTAACACTTTCAAAGCAAAAAGCTCTCCCTTCTCTCTAAAAACCTAGCTAGCTTTCTCTCCAAGCTAAGTTTAGACTTTCCAATATCTTCAAAGTTTGTCTCCAAGATTCCACCTTTCCTTCTCTTGAGCATCTAGGAGGGTAAGATCTAAGCTCCTTTTGTGTTTTTAGTGTTTTCTAGAGTATCTTTTGCTAAAGGTAAAATCTTTATGATCTTTTGGTGTGTTCTTGAAGTGGGTGTGGAAGGTGAACCTTGTTAGGAGCTTTGAGAAGTTTTAAGTGAAGGTTTTTGTCTACAAGAGGTAACCCATGCTCTACAAAATCTATTTTACTTACCTATATGATTATTTCTTTGATTCTACATATGATTTTGCTATGAAATGTGAGTGTTGATGCATTGTCTTGTGAAAATGCATATCTGGAGCTTGTTATTAGGGTTCTTGTACGCCATTGCTTGGCTATTCCTTGGATTCAAGTCATTTTGTTGTATTTGGTGAGATTTGGCATGTTTTGGACTTGAATTTGAGCTTGGTGTTGAAAATCCCCGAAGGGATAATTTGTGGTACAGAGGTGTACCCACGGGCGGAACGGCGGGTAGGCGACCATCCGTCGCCCCACCCGCGGGGTACAGGCGTGTGGAAGATTGTGTTCCCGCGGGCGGAACCACGGGTGGGGGTCCACTCGTGGCTCCACCCGCGGGTACGTATTTTGGTGTCGAGGGGGGATTTGTTCCCCGTGATTATTTTGACTCGGTATTTGGTCTTTTGACTTCCCGATGTTGTTTTTAATAATATTTGAGTGTCTTCTTGATGATTCGTATGTCTAGAAATATATGGTAGGAATCCGTGTAGGTTTTTGTGTCTTGAATCGTGCTAAGTGTTCAAACTTGTGATTCGTTGAACTATGATTAGTCTTGTGTGTTCTTCGGAACTATGTTGGTTCACCCATTTGATAAACATGCTAGTTCGGTGATTAAATGCTAGCGTGTGTGGTTTGTCCTATCCTATTATGGATTATGACTTGTGTTAATCATCGTTGTTATCGGATTGTGATCCATTCCTTGTTGAGTATGGTTTCATATCTTCGTTGTGATCCGTTGATTGATTCCTGTGATGGTGTTACGTGTGTGGTTGTACCTATACTGCACGATTAATGCTATGGGACATTAGTAACCAAGGTACGACAGTGGTCCTCGTGGTGGCCATGACGTGATTATGGAGTTTGTGACCTGTGTGTCGGGTTCACGTATTTCTTGGGAGGCATGTGTTGCCATGTGTGTGATCGGTACCCTCGTGTACTATGAATTGGTGAATTTGTTGGCGGTTTATCGGCGGATGGGGACGACGGTCCTCGGAGGGAAAATGTTGGACTTGTATGTACAGGGGTCATGGAGGTACTGGTTGGAACTAGCTATATGGTTGGAGGTAGCCATAAGGTTGGAACCGGGCAAAAGGAAGACATATCAATTCGTGATGGGTGATGCCACGAAGGAAGTTGTTGCCATTGTTGTGTATTTCTCTATTTGTGACATGTGTTGTCACAAAGGCATGTGTTGCCAATGTGTGTGTCCTTATTCTCATGAATTATGCATGTCGGGTGATATTCTACTGTGTGATGGTAGAATACGCATTGAGCCGTTCTTGAGTGTCGTTGTCACTTCTTGATGTTTTGGAATGTGTTCCCTTATCTATGTTGTGAGTGCATAGAGTCTTGTGTTTGACTTCTACTCTTGGCTTTGAACTTGTATATACTATATCCCGTTTCGCAAATGTAACACCCCAGATTTTCAAGACATTTAAAACTTATATAACAAGGATAACATCTCACTAAATCCCAAAGTATAACATAAGCGTACGGGTGCTATGCCACACCTGGGCTAGAGAACCCAGGTGCACAGGCTATCTAACTAATATCCTCCGAAACATAAATGCATAACATGGCACGCAGGCCGAAAGGGAAACTACTCTACTTCTACGTTCCAGTCTAGCGCGCTCCAGTGCTCTAATCCTCTGTGCCTGAAAGCCAAATATATCTGTTCAGCGAGAAATGCTGGTAACCCACTCCAACGCGTTGAAATACAATACATATAGAGATATATATAGATATACGGAAACCATTTTGAGCATGAAGATATATCCTACGAACTCTAGCTTTTAAAACCGGGAATGACTCGACAGATAAGGCTAGACACAAGCAACAGTTATAACAAGCGTATGCAGTCCACAACAGGCAAGACAGATAAAGCTGAGCACAAATAATAATCATAACTCAACATATACAATCCCCGGCATAAATCCCATAGTCACATCCCCCAAGATACTCATAACTCATCCATATCTCATCACATAGCACACTTTGTTGGCGCCATAGGACCAATCGCATGCCCATACATGAGGGTCAGCGCATATAGCTCTGACACGGCCCCGTAGCACCCTGCCCCGTATCGCAACACGGAGGGGTCGATCGCAACCGACCGATGAACCGCAGCTCATCATAGTTTGATCGCAACCAAACAGTGGACCGCAGCCCAAGAGTATGTCATTTGACCGCAGCCAGGAAAGTATGAACCGCAGCTCATGTAGAAACGTTTGATCGCAACCAAACGGTGGACCGCAGCTCGGGAGTGTAAATCTGACCGCAGCCAGCTTCTGAACCACAGCTCAGGAATAACCAATCCGATCGCAACCGAATTCGGGTATCATGCACACATAACACATAGCAAGCACATGCAACCCACATTAACACATTGGGAAGGGGGAGAAAGCTTATAACGAAACCTATGCGTGATCCTTCACATACTAAGAATGGTCCTAAGAGGTTCATACTTCTTCCACCTAGGTCAACGGGATACCAATTCAACTAGCATGCAATGTATAAGACTCATCAACCTACAAACGGTACCCAAAACATCAAACTAGACACGGCACGATGAACGGAGTCCATTGGGACACCACGGGGATCGGGGAAACATCAAACGAGGAATCCGGGGTCCCGAATGGGGGAGATTTCCAGCGGGTAGCCGGTGGGTGGGGGGCCACCCGCCGGTAAACACTGTTCCGGGCAGCGGGTCGCCGGCGGGCAGCTGCCCGCCCGCCGGCTGCCCGCTGCCGGAGACGCCCCTTCCGGCCGCGGGTAGGTGGCGGGTCCCCTACGGGAACCATTGTGTTACCCGAAACCATGCTTAGACACTTTACACAACGCCATTAACGATCAACACGTAGACAATTAACGGATCAAATACGAGAAACGTACGGCACATAACCTATCATGCTTTTCTAAACATAATTGACGCCCAAACATGCGATTTCCCCACCCGATACACCAAGAATAATATTATACGATACAACCTAGGGTTCTAATCACTTTTATACCAACAAGAATACGATTCGTCTTCTAATTATAAGATTCGGTACAAATAACACATAAGCATCAAGAACGCCATACAATTATCAAGAACAACATATAATCATCAAGAACTCCACATAATCGTTAAGAACACCATAATTATCAAGAATCTCCCGATATCAAGATCACCCATGGAATTATCCCATCAATCATCAATAATAACATCACAAATCATCAATACACAATAATATGGGGAAATCCTACGGGGGAAATCATAGCTATGAAAATAGGTTTTGTTGAGACATGGGTTACCTCTTAGCCTTAATTAATTCCTTGGCTATGAAGGGTCTTTCTTTAAGCTTTCTTGCTTTCTTGATTTCTTCTAAGGGGATTCTTGGAGCTCTTTTGGGGTGGTGGGGCGTTATTCTTGTGGGAGTTCTAGGTGCCTTCTAGGTTCCCTATTTATATATCTAAGGGTCTTATTTAGGGTCTAATCCTTTTAGGACTAGGGGTTGGGTTTAGGGATGAGGGCCCATGGACTATGGTGGGCCTTTTCCCTAATTAATTATTATAATTTATTCTTTCTCTTGGGCTATGGGTTAATTAATTAATTGGTTTTAGGGGACGTAACACGGGGTGTTACAGCAAACGATTTTTATATATATCCTATCTATGTATGATATTTCACATGTATTGGTGGGTTACCAGCATCATTCGCTGACTGGGCATCGTCCCATATATTTATGTGTTTCTTTCAGGTGCCGAGTAGAGGCGAGCGCGATCTAGAGACGAATAGAATAGATCCCTCAGTCCTTGTAGTATGTTATGGCCTGTGTGCCCTTTGTTAGATTTTAGACTTGTTGTTGTTGACCTTGTTTCTTTATAGACAAATTATGTTGATGTTGTTTACGCCTGTGCGTTCACCGTTGAGTGGACGTGGCATAAAACTCTACGTTTTCCATCTATTTATCAGTTAGACTTCCGCTGTGTATGTTTTTATGGTTAGATTATCTGCAAGATTAAGTTTTAAATTGGTATGGAAATCGGAGGTGTTACATAGGTGGCGGGTACCCCTGCCCCCACCTACCCCCCACTGACTCTTATATAATAATTCGGTCCCGGGATCCCTTGTGGAACCCGAAACCATGTCCAGACACATTTAAACACAACAAGATCATTTATATAATTTATCTTAGAATCAAGAACATCAAGATTATCACATAAGCATCAAGATCATCACATAAACATCAAGATCATCTCATAAACATCACGATTATCTCATAATCATCATATCAATCTCAGGAAAAGCTTTATCAAGACGCAAACACAAAATCACATATCAAATGAGCCAATGAAGGAGATTATAGCAAGGAAAATAGGTTTTGTTGAGACATGTGTTACCTCTTAGCCTTAATTAATCCTCCCTTGGCTATTAAGGTTCTTCTCTAAGATTTCCATCCGATTGATCTCCCTAGGCTTGGTGGTGGGGAATCTCCTGGGAATATTTTCGTGTAATATAACTATGGGTGGTAAGAGTTCTAATTGCTTTCTAATCCCCTATTTATAGAATCAGGAATCCTATCCATAATCTGAATAATAAAGACCTACTTTCTTTATTCCTAATAGATATATAGGTCTAAGATTCTTAATTAGAATCTGACTAGTAAAAGGTTTACTCTCTTTATTCCTAATAGGCTTAAGACTCTAGTTTAGGCAAGGGTCCACAATCCATGGTGGACCACATTAATTAATTAAAGGGAACCCTAACCAAATTAAATCCTTTTTAATTATTATTAACAGAATTAATTAAATAATTAACCCGGGATTGAAGGCCGTAACACGGGGTGTTACAAATCCCCTCATTCAGGTTGCAGTAAAACATGTAGGTCAGCAACTTTGAGAAAGGACAAATGGATGTTACTGTCTTCAGCAAGCCAACCTCACTCAGCAGAGGCAAAATATCACAGACTGAACTCAATTGATCCTCATCAACTGATCTTTGGACTATTAGCTCTCGTCTCACCATTGTAGACCACTTGCCTTGAGCAGTTGCAGAGACAAACTGTGGCTTGTAAACGGAGGTATCAGGACTGTCAGAAACATTATGCACATCAGAAATAACACTCCTTCCTCTTGGCCTTGTTGTAGCTTTCATCTTTCTGGTTGTTGTGGATGGAACAACTGTAGGAGCCTTATTCTTCACAGACGATCTCAGGGTTTTAAAGACTTGCCTGACCGGCGGATCACTTTCAGCTTTCTCAGAATCAGCTGATCTTCTTCTTTTCTTTGGTTGAGCAGATTCGATATTTTCATCACCAATTTCCACATCAACTTTCTCTGGGACTCCTTTTCGTTTGGACTTTCGCCTTTCTCTGACAGGAGAATTTTTGCAGGACTCGGAGACACAGAATTGCTTGTCTCAGACACATGGGCAAATGAGGATGCAAGAAGCTTGATGACTTCTCTGATTTGGAAAGTGGTGGAATCTGGGTGTGCTGTTTCTTCAACTGTTAGAGACCCAATCGGATCAGAGGATGGGGCTTGTGGAACGAAGACTTTAGCTAGAATTTTTCATCATCACTGTCTATTGGAACGGAAGACTCAGTAGTCGGATGTATGACTCTGTAAGGTTAAGGTATCGTGGCAGAGGGTAATCCTGCAAAGTGCCGAATATGGTCAAGGCTCTCAGGCAAGTTGGATGATGTATAGACAGGAACACCATCAATGGACTCAGAAGGAAGGGGGCTTAAAGTTGTTCATCTATAGTCTCAACAGACAACTTTTGTGGAACAACAATTGGACAATCCTCGACAAAGGGCTTATCAGATAGAGTAGACACATGATCAACAGAAAGTACCGAACGATCAACATCCGCAGAATATATGACCAGGCTCAAATAATCAACATTATAAGACTTGTGAACATTTTCCTCAGATTCAATCTCAAGAACAGTTTTTGCAGACTCAGATTTTACAGTGGACAACTGGGGTGGATCATCACACACAAAAGGCTTAGCAGATAGTTAGGTGTTTGCACTATCAAATTTTTCAACAGGTAGCCCAGACTCAACATCATCAGATAACAACTCAGAAGGCTTATCAGGAGAAATTTCAATCGGAGTATCAGAAGTATTTGACCTATTTTGTAGAATCGCAATACGGTGCTTAGCCTCCTCCTGGGCTGCTTGAAGATAGAGAGGATGTGCTTCTGCCCATCGACGAGAAATTTCCTCCCATTCCAGAGCTCTTTGTGCAAAGTATTTGAGGAATTCCCCAGGACGATTCCCATCTTCTGTTTCGTCAACAGAGGCAGGGCTAATATCATCATCTGCTTCTGAGGCCATCTCCAATAGGTTGCTTGTATCATCGTCTGACCAGTTCTCATAGAACTCAGGATAGTCAGATATTACCGTGATAAGAATCTCGTTGCGAAGAACCGGGTCCAACTTCAGCTTCTTCTTCATTGCTAGTTGGAGAAGCATTTTCACATGCTTCAGAGCATTCTCTGGTGAATGAGATTTCCTTCCTAACTTGATGATGATATTTCTCACTGCATCGGCCATATCTGTGTGTTTTGAATGAGAGAGTGGAAAAACCCTAGGCAGAAAAATATTAGAGAAGATAAACAGAGAACAGAGTAATGGTGAGTCCTTCTTTACCACTAAGACCGATAAGATAAAATATATAATCCCAAGGGTGAGGAACGCTAATCAATGCAGCTGATAGGATGCATGTAGCTACAATGTGATTGATGCAACGGTATAACTCCTTTTTAAGGATAAAACGGAAGGTTTGAAATTTGAAACATGCAATTTAATTTTGGTAGGCGAGGATAAGATATTTACTAAACATAAACAGAAGGGAGTTTAAAAGGAATTCAAAGATTGTAATTTTGACTCGAGGCAGAGAAAAACATATACTCTCCTTCTGATTTACCGTTCTGTCTTAACAGTCCATCCTACAGATCCCCAGAGCTGATCTGAAAATCTCAAACCGATTTGTGTCTAGAGGCTTTGTCAGTATGTCTGCCAACTGTTTGTCAGTCTGAATATATTCCAACTCTATCTCTTTCGATTCAACCAAATCTCTGATGTAGTGATGCCTTATATCAATATGTTTGGTCCTGGAGTGTTGAACATTATTTTTTGAAATGTTTATTGCACTGACATTGTCACAGTAAAGTGTCATAGTTTTTTGAAATAGACCATAATCCAACAACATCTGCTTCATCCATACAAGTTGAGTGCAACATCCTCCAGCTGCTATGTATTCTGCCTCAGCTGTACTTAGAGAGATTGAATTCTGTTTCTTAATTAGTCATGACACTAAATTCTTACCAACAAAGAAGCATCCACCAGATGTACTCTTTCTGTCGTCAATGTTTCCTGCCCAATCAGCATCATAGTAAGCAATAAGACTCAGTTCACTGTCCTTGGAATACCATATTCCATATTGAATTGTACCCTTGATGTATTTCAAAATCCGTTTGGCAGCTATCAAGTGTGATTTTTTGGGAGCAGATTGATATCTTGCACACATTCCAACACTAAACATTATGTCTGGTCGACTGGCAATTAGATAAAGCAAACTTCCAATCAGACTTCGATAGACAGTGGAATCTACTGATGGACCTGCATCATCTTTGGACACCTTTGTAGAGGTCGAAATAGGAGTCCTAGGTGTCTTACATGATTCCAGATCAAACTTCTTGACCAAATTCTTAGCATACTTTTCTTGTGAGATAAAGTATCCTTCATAACTTTGTTTAACTTGAAGCCCTAGGAAGTAAGTCAGTTTACCAACCATGGACATTTCAAATTTTTCCTTCATGACTTTCACTAAATCATCATTATGCTTCTGTAGAGTAGACCCAAAAACAATATCGTCTACGTATATCTGATCAATTGTAGCATAGCTTCCAGTGGTTTTAACAAACAACGTTTTGTCTACACTCCCTCGATATAACCATGATGTAACAGATACTGTGTCAGTCGTTCATACCATGCCCATGGAGCCTGTTTGAGTCCATAGAGAGCTTTCCTAAGTTTGTAGACATGAGTTGGATGAACTGGATCTTCAAATCCCTTAGGCTGAGCCACATAAATATCTTCATGCAAATAACCATTCAAGAATGCCATCTTGACATCCATCTGAAATAGTGTGAAACCCAGAATGCATTCTACTGGTAGTAAAATTCTGATCGACTCCAATCTAGCAACAGGTGCAAATGTCTAATCATAGTCAACTCCTTCTATCTGAGTATACCCTTGAGCTACTAAACGAGCTTTATTTCTTGTAATGTTGCCTGCTTCATCAGTTTTATTATTGAAAATCCACTTTGGTCCGATTATGTTAACTCTGTTAGGTTGTGGAACCAGATCCCACACATGATTTTGTTCGAACTGATGTAGCTCCTCTGGCATTGCCTTAACCCATAAGTCATCCTGCAAGGCTTCCTTCACATTTTTTGGCTCTATTTTTGAGGTGTAGTAGGCAAAACCAGCTATTTCTATCAGATTGTTTCTCATTCGGCTTCTGGTGTGCATTCCATCTGTTGGATCACCAATAATGTTGTCTGAGGGATAATTTTTCTAAGTTCTAGTGGGTTTATTTTTTCCATCTCCATTTGAGAGCAATTTGTCATTTTCTGAATTACTTGCATCTTCTTCTGACGATTCATGTGTGTCAGACAGTTTGGTTGTCTAAGATGTTTTTGACGGATCACTGATAGGGGGATCTGTCGCTGGATAAGTCACATCTGCTTCATTTGATTCTTCTAGATTATCATCAATAACAACATTCACTGATTCCATGACTGATTGAGTTCTTTTGTTGTAGACCCTATAAGCTCGACTGTTTGGTGATTATCCAAGAAAAATGCCCTCATCACTCTTGGGCTCGAACTTTCCTCTTTGTTCCCTATCAATTAGAACATAACATTTTGTTCCAAACACATGAAAGTACTTAAAGTTTGGCTTCTTTCCTTTCCATATCTCATATGGTGTCTGAGACGTACCTGATCTGAGATAGACTCTATTAACTGTATGACATGCTGTGTCCACTGCTTCTGCCCAGAAACGTTGTCGCAGATGTGATGCATGTAACATTACTCTTGCTATTTCCTGCAAGGTCCGATTCTTCCTTTCCACAACTCCATTATGGTGTGCTGTTCGTGGAGCGGAGAATTCATGAGCTATCCCATTTTCAAAACAGAATTCTGTGTATAAGGAGTTTTCAAACTCTTTTCCCTGATCACTTCTCAACCTTTGGATTTTTATAATGGGCTCATCCTTTTCTTTTTGTATTGTTATGCACAGAGTTTTGAAGGCATTAAACGCCTCAGATTTTTCTCTTAGAAAATATACCCAACTGAACCGGGAGAAATCATCCACACACACAAAGATGTATTTCTTTTATCCAATGCTTTCAATCTGAGTTGGCCCCATAAGGTCTATATGAACCAGTTCTAGACATCTCTTAGTAGTAATCATCTTTAATGCTTTGTGCGGGGCCCTGATTTGTTTTCCAATAGCACATGCACCCCAAACTCCTTCCTGTTATATTTTGAGCTTTGGTATCCCTCGAACAGCATCTACTTTGATCACTTTGTCCATATCTCTAAAATTTATGTGTCCCAAACGCCGATGCCACAGTTTTGATTCGTTTGTTTTAGATATTAGACAGGTAGTTTCATTTGACAAAACATAGCAATTGTAAGAAGAGCGAGTTCCTTCCATTACCACTTGATCTGCTTTATCACGGACTCTGCAGTAATCTCGGTTGAAGCACACATTCCAATTCTGATCACACAGCTGACTGATGCTAATAAGATTTGCTTTCAGGCCACTGACTAAGAGAACTTTGCCCAGATGTGGCAATCCTGGCACATTTAAGGTACCTATACGAACTATCTTTCCCTTTTGTCCGTCCCCATACGTCACTGATCCACTGCTAGGTTGAACGGCCATGAGACACTTGACATTCCCAGTCATATGTCTAGAGCATCCACTATCGAAGTAACATCTTGCTTCAGTCATAGAGGCGGTCATAACGATTGTGGGATAGCAAATTACTTCTAATTTCCTGACCCAAACCTGCCTTGTGAAAGGTGTAATCGACTTATTCTGATATCTCTCCTTCTCCTGATCTTTGTAGAAGATGTAGCATTCAGGTCTGGTGTGTCCTTTTGTTAGACAATAGTGACAGATGGGTACGTACTGTCTAACTTTAACAAACTTAGTCTTGAACTTTAAGTGCTGAGATTGAAATTTGACTCTGCCAGATTCAGCCTCAGTAATCCGAGTGTGCATGCTTCTTTTCTTATTGAACTGAGTTGATCTTGATGATTGACCTCGTTCATGACAGAGAACTAAGTCACCACTAGATGTACCTTCTTTGATAAACACAGGAGCTGACATTGATCACTGTCCTCGTTCAAATCCGAGTCCCTTTTTATCATTAGGATCTCGACCAGAGTCCAGAATTTTGTCTAAGGAAGATGTGGTATCCATCATCTTGATGGTTTTCTTCAGATCCTCCAGTTCTTTTATCAGCTTTTCCTCTTGAGATCTTATCTGAGTAATAAGATCTTCTTTTGTGACTAATTCAGTGTTTAGTTTCTACAGAAGTTCATCTCTGTGTTTCAGATCTTCATTCATATTCTTGTTGATTTTCACCAGTTGTTCCCAACTGCCAACCAGTTTAGCGAATTCCATCTCTAGCTGAACATGTCTCTCTTCAAAATCATCTGATGATATGTCATATTCTCCATCAGTTTCATCTTCTTCTGAGTGATTCTTTGTAGCTGTGAAGAAGGCTATGAAGTTTCCAACATTTTCATCAGACGAGTCATCTGTCGCTTCCTCTTCATCATCACTTAGGGTAGACACAAACATAGCTTAGCTTTCTTCCTTTTGAGATATGTTGCACATTCAGATTGTATATGTCCAAACCCTTCACACTCTGGACACTGTACTGATCGATTTAGAGTTTTAACTGTGTCAGTAGGTGTACTTCTGAATTGCCCTGTTTGCCCAGTCTGGGACTGACTATTCTTTGTGAAGGAGGACGGTTCTAGTTTCTGATATGAGGAGTTTCCACTTTTGTACTGTGTCCTGTTAGGTTGTCCTTGACTTCTTCGAATGAAACCTTTCAGTATTTTCTTGAAATTTTTTGTTAACAAGGCTAAGGCTTCATCATGTCATCTATGTCAGATTCTCGATCAGTTTCAGCAACAAAAGCCACTGACTTGCCTTTTCTGCTGACTACAGGATCATCATCAGCCAACACTTGAAGTTCATAAGTGTGTAGATTACCCATAAGCTCTCCCACACTCTTCTTCTCCCAGTCTGTGTTTTCTTGAATTGCAGTCACTTTCATTCAGAATCGTTTGGGCAGAGAGCGAAGGATCATCCTGACAACTCTTTCATCAGTAAATGGTTCACCAAGTACTGAAGCTCTGTTTTTGATGTTGTGAGTGATTTGATGCATAATCTTATGTTTATGAATGTTCAAGTCATTTCCTTGTTGAATGTGAGGTTTTGGGTGTTTTGGACTTAAACTTGGCGTTGTTGATGATTCCCCCCGAAGGGAAATTATAGTTGCTTCAGGGGAGGTAGCGGTCGGAATAGCGGGTAGGGCCCCTACCGCCGTTCCACTTGCTGTGATGGTGTGCAGTGCCGGCGGGCAGAGCCACGGGTGGAGGCCCACCCGTGGTTCCACCCGCTGGTACAGGCGGGTAAGAGTTGGCGGGTGGTTGACCACCTGTCGTTCCACCCACTGGTACGTGATGCTTTGGCCTCCGTTTTGTTGAATTGTTGTACACTTGTGTGTCTCCTTTGATGTTTCGTATGTCTAAACTGGTGTCCTAAGTATTCGTGATAGGAATATGAGTCTTGAATCGTGTTTATGGTCCAACCTTGTGATTCGTTGGATTATTGTAAAGTTGTTGAGGTTCGGTTGAACCGTTATGTTTCTCCTTTTGGTGTACATGCTAGTTTTAATGTTGTTCATGCTAGTAAGTGTTGTTCATTTGTTCCTAATGATGATTGACAACTTGTGTTGCCAATCATGGTAGTCTTTGGATTAAAGTCTATCGTTGATGTATTGTTGCTTTAATAGTCTTTTCATGTGATGTATCGGATCGATTGTATTCCTTGATGTAATCTTGTTGGTGAGCTGTCGTAGGCTCCCCAAATTAAAACCTTACAAACGTAGTAGCGGGAGTAAGGATCGATCCCACGAGGAGTAACTAGTTTAACTTTTGTGCTCAAGGAAATAATGGGGGGTTTGGAATATATCGAGAATAAATATTAAATAAAAGAGAAATTAAATAAACGAGAAATTTAATCGAACGAATAAACAGTGAAAATAATATATCGAAAACACTTATAATAAGAAACCTTGGTCAGTAAAGATCCACCACCGGAGTTTAACACTGATCATTGATTTATAAAGTAATTAATATGCAGTTGAATATTTGTCGTGAAATTATTTCATTTCCGTTTTCCCTTAGTTGTAGGTAACTAAAGCACACGCGGTTTAATTACCCCTAACTACTAAATAACCTAAGACAAGCGCTATAGATTTAATTTAATAGCAGCAATAGGAACTAGGAAAACCGACAAACTAAATAACACAAGCACAAGCGGTTGCATTTAATTTAGGAAAATATTCTACCCGAGTCCAATTATCACTAAGCCGTCAATAATTAACCCAGTTGCTACTGAATATTAGAGTAATTTGTAGCACAACATTATCTAATATAGCAAATAATTATATCAAATAAATAACTAGTAGGCCTCCCTAGCAATTAAATGACACAATTATTTCAAATAACTTAGAATAATATTTAATACTCAAATGCATAAAAAAAATATATAATAAAAATAAATAAATAACCTTACAGCGTTATGAACTCCGGGGCTTCAATTCACTAAACCAACTAGAAATTAGCCACAAATGGACATTGATAACAATTTCAACGAATAATATAGAGGAGGAAAGAATGAATGTGAAATTGTGTCCCAACAACATAATTCATCTTACTATTTATACATGTTTCTAAGCATTTTCCTTCCACTAATTTCCTATGTTTGCGCCATGATGCCGAAATGGTCTTCCGGACAATTGCACGCCATTTCCTCCTTCTTCGCCCTTGAAAATTCTTCACGCCACAAAAAAAAAGGAAGACAAAATATATGTTTCATTGGTTGTTCAATGCTTTGAAAATTAAAGTGAATGTGGGCCACTTAAATAATATATAATATATAGATATACATGTATAATGCATATATATATATAGTAGTACATAATATATATGTATATATAAGTATAGTACGTAATATGTATTATATATTATATATTATATATTAAATATTATATATATTAAATATTATATATAAAAAGAACTAATTATTAGATAATATTAAATAACTAATGCAAAATTATTATAAAGATGTATCTAAAATATGAGTGTAAAATGTGCCCATCACTTGTACATGTGATGTACCCGTTTATTGATACTTGATTTGGATATTGATGAGCCACAATCCTCCGTTGATGAGGACTATGTATTGTTATATGATTGGGGGGCAATAATGAAAGGAGATAGACTATCACGTGATTAGTACTATTCTAAATGACTATTGACACTACGACTGTCCCGTTTGGCGGTTAAAGCTGGCGGATGCAGGCGGGGGGCGGATCGCTTCGGAGGAATAGATTGGACGCGGTGTACAGGGTGGCACTCGGAGGTAAAGGTTGGAACTGTAATAAGGTTGGTCTTGAGAGAATGGTTGGAACAGGGCATAAGGTTGGAACTTGTTACTCATCTTTGAATGTGATTCTTGTTTCTCATGGTTCATGAGAAGTGACTTATGATTGTCTCTTGATTGATTATCATTTGATATATCTTGTTGTTGAGCATGTTGCTTTTGTCGTTCTCGTTGATTATTGAGTAATCTATTGAGATTGGTCTTTGATTGTGAGAGACTTGTTGTTGAGTCTTATGTTGTTCTTCCTTCGTTTTAAAGGATTATATACTGTATTCCACTATCTCAAATGCTTTTCCCTATATCTATAAATTATGATATTAACGTGTATTGGTGGGTTACCAGCATTGTTCGCTGATGGGTGCTATGCCTTATGTTTTACAGGTTTTGAGTTGATCTCGGAGAGTGCGCTAGTGGACGAGTTAGATAGCGTAGCTTCCTTACATAGTTCTAGATTGTGGCCTGTGTGCCTTGAACATTGTGACTTTGTTTATGGATGATTTGATTAGACTTATTTTGTGCACCTATAGTAGTGTAGGTGTGGCATAACATCTCCCGGTTTGCATGTGACTAGCTTCCGCTTGTTTATGATTAATGCTAAGATATTATCTTTTATTTAAACGGTTTTAAAATATGCCTAATATCGGGGTGTTACAATTGAAGATCTCAAATCTATGTATTTAAAGAAAATGATAGTGCTAAATTTTTAATATAGTTTTGCCCAGAAGGTAAACTTCACTCATTGGCCTAAATTATGAATATTTGATCAAAAAGTATCCTTGGATCCTAAGTTAATTCATGAAGGAATGCTATCAATGAATTGTTATAATCTCATATGGACTAAGTATAATATTTCAGGATGTTGAATCAGTCTCTGAATATGACCAGTATAATATAGTATTGTTTCACAAGTGAAACTATACTAGAAGAGGTATAGAAAAGCAAGATTAATACAAGACTCGATCAGCCTTCTAGGCTAGTCACATTGTACTCCAGTAAAAGTACATGACAAACTTCGTACTCCAGTACTAGAAGTACATGGAAAAATAATACTAAATAATGTGAGTCACATTGTCTTCTATGATAATCACATTGTACTCTAGTAGTAGTACATGACAAAATTATACTCCCTCTGTCCCATTTTATGTGTCTTACTTTCCTTTTTAGTTTGTCCCAAAATGTTGTCCACTTTCCAAAATTGAACATCACTATCATTCCACTTTTTTTCAAATTACCCTTCTAGCTTTTGCTTTCTTTATTGTTTTTATTTCCAAAAGTGAAAAAGTGAGGGGCATAATTGGAAAGTGCATAACATTTACTTTAATTCATTAAAAAGCGTGCAAAAAGTAAATGAGACATCCAATTCGGGACGGAGGGAGTACTAAAGTATTTTGAGTGACTTTGTTTTTTGAAAGGAAAATCAAATACTTAGTTTTTGTGGAAATATACTACTTTAAGTTGTTGAGTATACCCTTGCTTGATAATATACCTGGTCAATGGAATATTTTTCCATAAGGTCTGTAAGATCTAAAATGGAGATTAATCTTAGGTGACTCATGACTCATGACTCATGAATGAAGCCTGTAACTTTTATCTTTAGTGCTATGCTACTCTACAAAAATGCTATGTGCTTAAAAGGTAAAAGTGAATCACATCATGCTAGTTTTCTTGAAGCAAACAAGTTGAGAAAAATGGATTTTAGATATCTTGAATGGTCTCACCATCTATACATCTATTTAGCACTTAACCTCCGTACGATGGTTGAGTACTCTTATAATTTCATTTATTGTGTATGCTTTCTCTATTTGAACATATATGTATATACTTATTAGTACTTCATAAGTTGTGATTCTTTTAAAATTTTAAAGACCCAAATTATTTTAAATTATGACATTAGCTATTGGGTCACATTGGGCACATATAATGAGTTAAATTTGTACTAATCTTGTTGGACATCGGATATATGTCAAAACATTATTGTTCCTTTTCACATGAATATTTTCTAAAGAGTATGTGAAAGGAAGTTTTTGAATTATCGGTTTTGTTTTGGGGACATCCAATTTGATATACTGCTGTTTTGAATTTAAATCTGACTCACTACATATTGTGATTATTCTTCCATACACCTAGTACGTGGTAGAGTTGAACATTTCCCCATCTGCGTTAGTTTTAGCATTAATATACAGTCTATATTCATATGTTACCAGCATCGTGTATCTCAAGGGGCTATAAAATGAAGATGGGTATACACGTTGGTGATAAACCTCCTTCTGTGGTTTAAATACCTAGAGCCCATGGTAGGGGATCAATAGATACGTTGATGGCATGTTTTATGATGATCAGTTCACAGCATTAGGGGGAGTATGACATATGAGCCCAAATTTAATTAAGTGTCGAGAAGTTCCATGGAATGGAAAGATCTTCATTATTTAAATCCACGTACTAGTTAGACTGAACTAGAAGTTTAGAAGATAATCCATTTGTGAAATTAGCAAATTGACGAATGGTTGTTTTCATGGTGAGTGCGGTTGGATGGTTAGGATAGGAATAAAGACTCCTGGGATGTCGTTCTCAAAGGATGACAACTTGAAAGTGTTGAGTTGCGGTGAGTTAAAGAGTCAATCCAAGCTATTCGTGTACAAAATTCACAAAAAAACATAGTGCTGATGGTTCAAAAGTAAAGAGAGCAAAGGAATACAAAAATTGAGAATCAAATGTAAAAGAACGGGAATAAAATTGCTCATTCATTGCAACATGCTTCTAGTGTCTTAAGTAGGATTTGTGGATATCAATTATTGGACTTCAAGCGAGGTTCTTATCAATGTCGTCGCCATTTTATGTCTTAACGACCTATCATAGGTTAAGGAAGCACCCAAGTGACAACATTTTCCTATGAGACAATTTATAGAACACCTTATCTTCACATCATTCCGGACTATGTCCTCTCGGATCTATGGCGGGAAAAATAAGTGGAAAAGAGGCTACATCAACCTAGCAATCTCTTGCCTAGGATGAATGATCATAGATCGTCATCTATAGAGTTGGGCCCTAACTCACAAGACACAATACATGCTTCCACTCCCAACAGGAAATCAAGCAATAATCACAATACACAAATTCAAATCAACAATTGAATACCACACTAGCATCTTGCAATGAATTCACAGTTCAATCCCTAGAATTGCCTAACCACTCATGATAACTAATTGAATACAAATTGAATTGAAGCAAAGCATGAAATTGAGAATAGAAAATGGAAAGATTACTAAACTTCAAATCAAAATTGAATCCAATCTACAAAAGCTTCAAAGTTTAGGAGTGTTGTCAAGACTCCATCAACTTAGATTCTTCTTCAATGTAAAGTGTTCTTGAGATGGCTAGAGGGTTACAAATGAAATGTAAAAGATACACAAATGATCCAACCTCGAACACTCTAATTTCCTACTAATTATATCAAATTCTCTCGAACGTCTCCACAGAAAATCCTGGCCACCCCTGTTATCACCGTGTCATGAGCGTGACTAGGTCACTTAAGGCACCCAGGGCCCCGGTCACGATTTTGAACAGACTCGTGACTGGGTCTGAATCTCCCTCACGACCCCGCCATGATCGTGGGAGGGGGTTCTACAGCATTCCCCAATTTGCAGTCTTCCTTGGTTCCTCCAATTTAAGTCCATATGTCATCCTTTAAGATCAAGAATCCTTCAAACCACTAAAGTGTACATATTATAGGAGTGACAGCCCAAAATTAATTTTTTCTAAATTCGATTTTTATAAAATTTCAAAGTAGCTATTTTCACTCTTACCAAATTATCTTTCAAAAATGGTGTATGAATTAAATACTTTTAACCAAGTTTTTAAATAAATTCGACACCAAGAATATCCTATCTCAAAAATCCTAAGTTTTGGGTACATTTATGTACCAAGTTTTGATCCAAAAAGTCAATCTGAGTGAAACCTGAGTGGAAACTATGAAACCTGAATCAAGTATTTTTAACTAGAAACTATTTTCAGAAAATCTATTTTTGACCACAACTTATCTAAAATCATTTTGAGACATTGGTCCATGATACAAGGTGAACCTTAAGAATGATACAACCCAAGCCTTTGTCTGATCTTTTTAGAACAAGCAAGCAAATTACTCATTTGCCCTCTACCAATTATTGGGCATCAACCTAGGGTTTTGCACCCATTTAAATAGAACAGTAACCCTGCGTTTTCTCCTGATCCCTTTCATTTGCATCTCCACTCTTGAGCTCTGTAGAAGGAGGAAGAAATCACAGTAAGGTTTCTAGCTTTCATCTCATCCATTCATTCCATATTTTCTTTTAAGTTTCCCATCCTTTGTCTCCAATCTATGAGAATCTCTCCTTAAGCTTTGTATGTATTGTTTGTTTGAGGTGTTTAGGTGGTGAAGGAGGTAGTAGTTGAATGGAGAGGAAGAAGGGATCCACAAAAGAAGAAGAAGAAGCATAAGGTATAAACCATAGACTCCCAAAATAGATTTTTGGCGCTGTTAAATGCTAGAAGTATGAAATAGATGTTTAGAAATGCTAGATATTGTTTGTTGATGAGCTATTTGTGTGTTGTTGATGATCTATAATTGATTTATTGAGGTTTGGAAGTGTTTTTGTTGATCTGAGAAGGTTACAGATGGAGAAGTTTGGGCCTAGTGCACACAGATGGTGCCTTAGTAAAACCTATGGATCTAGCCAACGGACCCAGGCAAGGTCCGGTGGCTAGACCCGTGAGGCCACGGACCAAGAACGCAGATCCCTGAGGGATCCGTTGCCCAGGGTCGTTGTGTAACACCCCGAAATTTTAAAACTTTTAAAGACTTATATAATAAAGGTATTCTCTTATTAAATCCCAAACAGAGCATTGTTAAACATAAAGGTACGGGGTGCTATGCCACACCTGAGCTGAAGAACTCAGATGCACAGGCTAACTAACTAAATTCCATAATAATGTAGATGGCACGCAGGCCGAAAGGGAAACTATCTACACTACGCCTCGAATCTCTAGCGCGCTCCAGTGTCTACTCATCAGTGCCTGAAAGCCAAATATATCTGTTCAGTGAGAGATGCTGGTAACCCACTCCAATGCGTTGAAATACATTACATATATATATATATATATATATATATATATATATATATATATATATATATATATATATATATATATATATATATATATATATAGATATACGAAAACCATTTTGAAGCATGAACATATATCCTACGAGACTCTAGCTTTTAAAACAGGGATCGACTCAACAGATAGGGCTAAGCACAGACAGCAGTTATACCAGGCATATACAGTTTACAACACACAAGACAGGTAAGATAAGCACAATTAATAATCATAATCCGACATATACGATTCCCAGTATAAATCCCATAGTCACATCCCCAAGGTACTCATAGCAACAACTCATCCATATCTCATCACATAGCACACTTTGTTGGCGCCACAGGACTAATCGCATGCCCATACATGAGGGTCAGCGCATATAGCTCTGACACGGCCCCGCAGCACCCTGCCCCGTATCGCAACACGGAGGGGTCGATCGCAACCGACCGATGAACCGCAGCTCATCATAGTTTGATCGCAACCAAACAGTGGACCGCAGCCCAAGAGTATGTCATCTGACCGTAGCCAGGAAATATGAACCGCAGCTCATGTAGAAACGTTTGATCGCAACCAAACGGTGGACCGCAGCACGGGAGTGTAAATCTGACCGCAGCCAGCTTCTGAACCGCAGCTCAGGAATAACCAATCGGATCGCAACCGAATTGGGGTATCATGCACACATAACACATAGCAAGCACATGCAACCCACATTAACACATTGGGAACGGGGAGAAAGCGTATAACAAAACCTATGCGTGATCCTTCACATACTAAGAATAATCCTAAGGGGTTCATACTTCTTTCACCTAGGTCGACGGGATACCAATTCAACTAGCATGCAATATATAAGACTCATACAACCTACGAACGGTACCCGAAATATCAAACTAGATATAGGCACGATAGACGGAGTCCGTTGGGACACCACGGGGATCGGGGAAACATCAAACGGGGAAGCCAAAATCCCAAATTGGGGTAGAAACCAGTGGGTAGCCGGTGGGTGAGGGGTCACCCGCCGGATGCCCGCCGGCGGCACTGTTCCGGGCAGCGGGTGCCCGGCGGGCAGCTGCCCGCCCGCCGGCTTCCCGCTGCCGGCGTTGCCCAAATAGGCCGCGGGTAGGTGGCGGGTCCCCTACCCCCACCTACCCCCCACTGACTCTTTTTCACCAAAAACGCCCCGGGAACCTTTGTGGAACCCGAAACCATGCTTAGACACTTTCAAACGCAATTGATAACATACGTGGACAATTAACGGATCAAAATCAAGAAACATATGGCACATAACCTATCATGCTTTTCTAAACATAATCAACACCCAATCATGCAAATTCCAACCCAATATACCAAGAATAATACCATACGAATTCCACGATATAACCTAGGGTTCTAATTATTTTTAAATCAACAAGAACACAATTCATCTTCCAAAATCAAGATTCGATTGGAATATCATATAACTATCAAGAACCTCATATAATCATTAAGAACATCAAGAACACCATATAATTATCAAGAACGTTATACAATCGTCAAGAACACCATAATTATCAAGAACCTCTCATCATCAAGATCACCCATGGAATCATCCCACCAATCATCAATAATAATATCACAAATCATCAATACACAATAATATGGGGAAATCCTAAGAGGGGAATCATAGCTATGAAAATAGGTTTTGTTGAGACATGGGTTACCTCTTAGCCTTAATTAATTCCTTGGCTATGAAGGGTCTTTCTTTAAGCTTTCTTCTTTCTTGATTTTTCCTAAGGGGATTCTTGGAACTTCTTGTGTGGTGAGAGATTATGGTGGTGAAAGATCTAGGTGCCTCCTATATCCCTATTTATATATTTAAGACTCCTAATTAGGGTCTTAATGGTATGGATTTACTAATTCTATTCCTTATAGGACTAAGGGCTTATTTTAGGGATAAGGGTCCATGGTCCATAGTGGACCATATTAATTAATTAAAGGGAATCCTAATCGTAGTCTGAATAGTAAAAGGCCTACTTCCTTTATTCCTAATAGATTACTAGGTCTAGGATTCCTAATTAGAATCTGAATAGTAAAGGGTTTACTTTCTTTATTCCTAATAGGCTTAAGACTCTAATTTAGGCAAGGGTCCACGGTTCAGGGTGGACCTTATTAATTAATTAAAGGAAACCTAACCGAATTAAATCATATTTAATTATTATTAACGGGATTAATTAAATAATTAATCCGGGATTGAAGGCCGTAACACGGGGTGTTACACTCTCCCCCCCTTACGAGAAGCTTCGTCCCCGAAGCTTGGAAATCATTGCGGGGGTAACGAGTCCAAATTAGTACTGTGGTCCTATAGCGAAAACATTCTACGGGGAAACTGTATAATTGTATGTTTATGTGTGCTAGGTTTTTGGGAACGATTAGGTTTAAAGGGCTAAGAGAGTGGGTTTCAAACCTGAGGACAAAGTGAATTTAGGAATTAGGATCAAAGTTTTCAAGGTTGCAACTTAGGGTGTGAGGTTGCCACCTTGTATGGAATCGTTAAAATAGGGGATCAAGAGTGTGGTTGAAGGGTAGAAAGGGTTTTGAAATAAGGAGGGGGCCGATTTTCCGAGGGAGGGAAGGGAATTCGGCTAGGATGGGTTAAGGGTTCTCGATCTTCAAGTGACTATTCAGGTTTGATGCTTTGATCATGACGTATTTACGAACTGATGATCCTTCTTCATTGGTGTTGGCACTTGCTTGACTTTAAGATCCTTGTTAGACCTTGCTTCCCAGGCTAAGGTTTCATCCTTCTCCCCTATCTTGAGGGAATCTCCCCTGATGATTTAACACTTACTTCTTTAATGCGTCCAAGGTCTTGACCAAGTTTGGTCAACCAAGCCAATCTCTTAGGGCGCACTTCCCAAATTCTTCCCAAAGTTTCTTGGGAGTCGGTAAACTTTGGTTTGATTTTCCCTTCTTATTGAATTTCATCTCCTCTTTAGTGAATGAAATTCTTAGTAAGACTTCATGTCTTCCCCGAGGTTCGACTAGTTGTGCCTTTTTGTGTTACTTTTAATGGTGAGGGTGTCCTTGCATGCTCTTTTTCTTTTTGAAGCGCAGTTGGTTACCTAACCTCGTTGTGGAATGACTCGGTGACTTTACGAGTCATCTCATTTCCTTGTGGGTCCTTAATGACCCTTGAGATCTTGCCACAAATGTGCTTTTTACTTTTTTTTGCCTAGCACCACGGACTACGTAGTTCTTGATTCCATACAACTTGTAAGGAGTCCTCTGATTTGCTTGAACGTTATCCATGGTTTGAAGGAGTCCCGGTCCATCCTTAGCATTTTGACTTTTAAGGTCTTTGTGAGTCCTTAGCACGAGTTCCCAACTCGCCTCCTTGGTTTGCACAATCCTTTATGCCAATCATCCCTAGTCGGTTGCATCGTAGAGTCCAACTTCAACTCCACGTGTAATGCAATTGGTTGTGCTTTTCCGATGGTGTCTTGCGTGTCAAGGTCTTTTACCGATGACACCATGTTTGGGCGACCCATGGTTCTTTACCCAAGACTCGCGTTCATCAATCGAGGCACACAAGTGCGCCATGAATCAATAAAGTGAGGAGTTAAGAAATCAGCACATTGTACCAGTGGGCGCGAGGTGGGCGGTCGTCCGCCTGCCAAGCTCCTGTTGGGGACCCGTCAAGGTCCCGTTGGGGACCCGCGGGAAGGTGACTAGGAAGAGTGAATTCCTTTGGGGAAAATCCCAAGAATGCACAGATTCAAGTCCCGACAAGCTCCATGTCCATGTGCACAATAGAAGGGACTTGAATACATAGGGTGGCCCATCGTATAGTTTTATTGATCCTTAGGTACGAGTTATAGATGAGTCAAGACTCTCGTATGTTCTTTTTGCTCAGTAGGTCGGGGCCGGTTTCCAATTAGCAACCTCGTCATCTTCACCGGGTGGTTGGTTATAAGCCAACTTCGTCTTTGCCTTGCTTGATTAATGATACGTCTTCTTGGTTTTTCTTGGAGTTCGGCTTGTCGCTCGTTCTTTGTTCAGTCCTTTGGTGACCAAGTGCTTGGTGATGCATTTCTCTTCCTTGGAATGTATTGATTGACTACCTTTGACGTCGCATGGTGTTTTGGCGATTTTGTGTGTTACATGTACTTCTTACGGTGTCTTAAAACCACCAAGGTCCTTGTTCCCAGGTAAGAACCTTATCGCCAGGAGGCTCTAGTTGTATGATACTTTCCATGCGTCTGTTGCCTCTTCTTGTCATATCGAGTCCTTTTTGACAATTCGTGCTAACGATTGAGAAAAGACGTTGTTTATGTACAACTTTTCTTTCTTGTATTTTAATTGGCGTTCCCGGTCTCCGGGCTGGGATAGTTGCGCTCATTCTTAACCAGTTCCGGAAGGGTTCGCTAATGCTGGAGGGAGCGGTCTCCCACTTCCGTTACTCTTTCTTTCGGGTTTGTCCCTAAATTCCCCGTTTGGTAGAAGTTGGCATTACTGGTGTAGGCTTCGTTGGGTGTGCGGGGTTTGCTTACAATTAGGGCCTTCTGGGTTTCGTAGTTGTGGTCTGTCACAGACTTCTTTATCTTGGTTGTCTCTGTATGATCTAATTCAAGCGCAAAACGAGCCAGCTGGAGGGATCGTTTGTGGTATTCCCTGATGGTCGCCATCCCTTGTTTTAGGTGGAGGATTTTCCTCGTATATGGTTGCCCTTACAGGTGCGGGGTGGAATCGTCCCCGTAGCCGTGCCCCTAGGCACTCCTAGTTGAACCCCTGGTTGTTGCCCATAAGTGGGTTCTTCGTGGATTTATCAAAGATCAGCCTCGTGTCTTGAAGTGGAATGAGGCTATCCCTACGCGGTGTTCCTCTGGGTATTCCACTAACCCGAGGACTTTGTTGAAGGTTCGGGTTCATTCTTCAAGGAGTGTGGGATCCTTGACTGTCTTCTTGTTGGTGCCATGCTGCTGGTTTTCAGGGTCAATATTTATTGTATCGATGAGTTAGTGTGCTGCACCCTTACCTTGGTGTGGTAAGCGTAGGGGGAAGTTATTTTAAGTTAAGGTGAGGGGAGGTTACGTGTAGGTTTCACAATCTCACCGCGCGTCCTAAGATTCCTGAATCCTATGTTCCTAAGTACCTAGAGTTCAAGCCTAATGTCCTAAAGTCCGGTCTTAAGAGTCTTATCCTAGGGTCAAACTTAGGCTCTGATACCAACTGTAACACCCCGAAATTTTAAAACTTTTAAAGACTTATATAATAAAGGTATTCTCTTATTAAATCCCAAACAGAGCATTGTTAAACATAAAGGTACGGGGTGCTATGCCACACCTGAGCTGGAGAACTCAGATGCACAGGCTAACTAACTAAATTCCGTAATAATGTAGATGGCACGCAGGCCGAAAGGGAAACTATCTACACTACGTGTCGAATCTCTAGCGCACTCCGGTGTCTACTCATCAGTGCCTGAAAGCCAAATATATCTGTTCAGCGAGAGATGCTGGTAACCCACTCCAACGCGTTGAAATACATTACATATAGAGATATATGAAAACCATTTTGAAGCATGAAGATATATCCTACGAGACTCTAGCTTTTAAAACAGGGATCGACTCAACAGATAGGGCTAAGCACAGACAGCAGTTATACCAAGCATATATAGTTTACAACAGACAAGACAGGTAAGATAAGCACAATTAATAATCATAATCCGACATATACGATTCCCAGTATAAATCCCATAGTCACATCCCCAAGGTACTCATAGCAACAACTCATCCATATCTCATCACATAGCACACTTTGTTAGCACCACAGGACCAATCGCATGCCCATACATGAGGGTCAGCGCATATAGCTCTGACACGGCCCAGCAGCACCCTGCCCCGTATCGCAACACGGAGGGGTCGATCGCAACCGACTGATGAACCGCAGCTCATCATAGTTTGATCGCAACCAAACAGTGGACCGCAGCCCAAGAGTATGTCATCTGACCGCAGCCAGGAAATATGAACCGCAGCTCATGTAGAAACGTTTGATCGCAACCAAACAGTGGACCGCAGCCCGGGAGTGTAAATCTGACCGCAGCCAGCTTCTGAACCGCAGCTCAGGAATAACCAATCCGATCGCAACCGAATTGGGGTATCGTGCACACATAACACATAGCAAGCACATGCAACACACATTAACACATTAGGAAGGGGGAGAAAGCGTATAACAAAACCTATGCATGATCCTTCACATACTAAGAATAATCCTAAGGGGTTCATACTTCTTTCACCTAGGTCGACGGGATACCAATTCAACTAGCATGCAATATATAAGACTCATACAACCTACAAACGGTACCCGAAATATCAAACTAGACATAGGCACGATAGACGGAGTCCGTTGGGACACCACGAGGATCGGGGAAACATCAAACGGGGAAGCCAAAATCCCAAATTGGGGTACAAACCAGTGGGTAGCCGGTGGGTGAGGGGTCACCCGCCGGATGCCCGCCGGCGGCACTGTTCCGGGCAGCGGGTGCCCGGCAGGCAGCTGCCTGCCCGCCGGCTGCCCGCTGCCGGCGTTGCCCAAATAGGCCGCGGGTAGGTGGCGGGTCCCCTACCCCCCACTGACTCTTTTTCACCAAAAACGCCCCGGGAATCTTTGTGGAACCCGAAACCATGCTTTGACACTTTCAAACACAATTGATAACACACGTGGACAATTAACGGATCAAAATCAAGAAACATATGGCACATAACCTATCATGCTTTTCTAAACATAATCAACACCCAATCATGCGAATTCCCACCCAATATACCAAGAATAATACCATACGGATTCCACGATATAACCTAGGGTTCTAATTATTTTTAAATCAACAAGAACACAATTCATCTTCCAAAATCAAGATTCGGTAGGAATATCATATAACTATCAAGAACCTCATATAATCATTAAGAACATCAAGAACACCATATAATTATCAAGAACGTTATACAATCGTCAATAACACCATAATTATCAAGAACCTCTCTTCATCAGGATCACCCATGGAATCATCCCTCCAATCATCAATAATAATATCACAAATCATCAATACACAATAATATGGGGAAATCCTAAGAGGGGAATCATAGCTATGAAAATAGTTTTTGTTGAGACATGGGTTACCTCTTAGCCTTAATTAATTCCTTGGCTATGAAGGGTCTTTCTTTAAGCTTTCTTCTTTCTTGATTTCTCCTAAGGGGATTCTTGGAACATCTTGTGTGGTGAGAGATTATGGTGGCGAAAGATCTAGGTGCCTCCTATATCCCTATTTATATATTTAAGACTCCTAATTAGGGTCTGAATGGTATGGGTTTACTAATTCTATTCCTTATAGGACTAAGGGCTTATTTTAGGGATAAGGGTCCATGGTCCATAGTGGACCATATTAATTAATTAAAGGGAATCCTAATCGTAGTCTGAATAGTAAAAGACCTACTTCATTTATTCCTAATAGATAACTAGGTCTAGGATTCCTAATTAGAATCTGAATAGTAAAGGGTTTACTTTCTTTATTCCTAATAGGCTTAAGACTCTAATTTAGGCAAGGGTCCACGGTTCCTGGTGGACCTTATTAATTAATTAAAGGAAACCTAACCGAATTAAATCACATTTAATTATTATTAACGGGATTAATTAAATAATTAATCCGGGATTGAAGGCCGTAACACGGGGTGTTACACGTTGCTTGGCGGAGCCAAGCAGCGGGGCTTCACAAGCCCCGTCACCAAGCTCTTCCAGGCCAAAGTTGTTTTTGGTCGGGCCCTCTATGGATCAGCTACGTGTCTTTCGGACTGAAACTCATGGGACCTTGAGGCTCGGATACTCGAGCTCATTACGATTCACTTGTAGAAGTTAGTTTCGTTGGATTTGGAGTTTGAAAGCATGATTTACACTTAGAAATGTGGATATGAATACTCCGTTGTTGTTGTTGTCTGTGAACTATATCAGTAATTGAAATATAGCTTTTGAGCATTTATATTTGATTGAGAAGCATGTCTAATACTTGTTAAGTATTTATTGAGAAGATTTTCTAAGTGTTGAGATTTTCGTATAAAGCCGTGCATATGTCCTTGTTTCACAGTGAATGAGAATTAATGCATAATATTTCACAGTAAAGAGCATGTTAGTAGATTTTATTGCCTAAAGTGCATAAATTGCTCTAAGTAAAGCCTACGATCTATTTCAAAAACCATTATATATTTGCATTGAGAAGAATGCTTGATATTTGATCTCCAAAATGAGAGAAAGAGAAGTTGTTGAGAATTATGTGCATCAGCTTGCATATTACAAGAGTTTGTTGCATGAGAAAGAAGTTGCATGAGATACACACACACACACACACACACACACACACACACACACACACACACACACACACATATATATATATGCTATCTATTGTGAGGAAAATAGTGTTTTGGAGGACTGTTAGGACTATGTCCTTTCGGAAGAAAAGAGAAAGAAAGAAGTTATCAGAAAGGAATGTAACAGTCACAGAGGACTGACAGATATTTTAGAAGTAACGATGTCGATATTCCCGAGTTACTAGGTTGGATACTACGCGCTAGGCTTGGAATCCCTATTAGGGGGTGTGCACACTGAAAGTACGATACCGGATAGGTCCATTCACGATTCGTAAAGTTCCTACCTCCCCCACGAATTAGAGGTTCCGTTGATACAGATGTGGCGGTTGCAAGAGTTTGCACCGTTAGCTAGGACTTCGCTATGGCGGAGTACCTGCCTCGGATCGGACAAAGAAGAGCAATGAGATTCATTAGAAAGTTTGAGAAAGAGGAAAGAAAGCAAGTAAGAAAGGAGAGAAAATCGATTCAAGTGACTCAACAGAAATTAAGAAAGAAAAAAAGAAAGAAGATAAAAGCGAGTCAAGAGACTCAACAGAAATCTCCACACATAAAAAGTATTTCTTTTAAATAAGAATGAGTATATATATATATATATATATATATATATATATATATATATATATATATATATATATATATATATATATATATATATACACATACATATACATATATATACATATGTATACATATATATGTATATGTATATATATATACATATACATATATATATATATATATATATATATATATATATGTATATGTATATATACATATGTATATGTATATACATATATATATATGTATATGTATATATGTATATATATATGTATATGTATATATATATATATATGTATATATATATACATATATGTATATATATATATATATATATATATATATACATATATATATATATATATATATATATACACACACTTATAGCATCATGACATTTCTTGTTTAATGATTTTCATTTAGAGTACGATGAGAAGTATAGTATTTATTGTTGCTTAGGAATTGGCATGATAGCATGAGCTTGCATGTAGAGTTTTAAGTATCTCTTTATCTATCAATTTGAGCATGAGTATTGTATGATGAGCTATAATTAGAGATATCTGTTTAAAGCATGAGATTGGTGATTAAGTTGAGTATTTGAGAAGAACTTGTTTATATGAAGTATAGGTTGCAAGCATATAGAGTTGTTTGTGAGCATGTATTGAGATTATAGTTTTAAGTGTTGTACAGTATTTGAGATTACGTGTGATTGTCAAACATTTTTCAAATAAATATCTATATTTATATTACCTTACAGGGTTAAGTGGCTTTGTAGTTAGCATTTATTTGCTAACGGGTTTATTTTCTACTTGTTTTTATAACCCCTTTCAGGTGGGCCCAGTTTTTGAGAGCGCACGAGATAGAATAGTGTGTAGTTTGAGGTTGTAGAGGCTAGATTAGTTTCTTCTGTTCATAAACTGATGTTAGTTACCTCTATACTGATCTTTTGTTGGTGCTTGGACACCGGGGTATATTCCCCAACTTAGTTAGTGTTGTTTTGATGAGCTCAACTCTAGTAGTTAACTTTCTTTAGCCTGTGCAGTCATCGTGTGTGGTGAGTGTGGCGGTGACACCCATTTTGTTGGTTTAAGTTATCTAATCTCATTTTTTTACCTTGTTTTGAGTTCAGTATTTGAGTTTTTGATTTAAGAAAAGTAGGGTGTTACAAGTTCGTATCAGAGCGGTGCGAACCACTGGGACATAGGAAGACTGAGCCTTAAGATTAATTATTGGAATCCAAAGTTGAGGTACTAAGATGATCAAGTTAAGGAAAGAAACCCTAAGTGGTGAGATTTAGGGTAAGAAAGACCTTAAGCTAAGTGTTTTAAGAGTAAGGATTCCAAAAGTTAAGAAGTTCTTTGAGTATTTCAGTTAGGAACACAGTGAGATTGTGAGTTTCTTACGCTTGCTTAACTGTTTATGTGCTTTTCCAATGTGTTTAAAGTACAGTTTGCTTTTCTATTGAAAGTGAAAGTTAAAAGTTGAAAGTTGAAAGTTAGAAGTTGAAACATTGAAAATTAAAGTTTGAAAGTTGAAAGTTTTGTGAAAGTTATGTGAAAGTGCTAATGTGAGAAGTATAAGAGTTATACTTACATCTTGTTTGTGTGCCTTTTATGTGCGTAAAGTTGTAGAATAGGTTTACAGTAGGCAAACGTTAGTGATTAGGTGCAGTTCCCGTAGTTTCGTAATGGTGCTGAGAAGAAACGTTTGGACTCGGAGCATTCATGGAATGGATATTCCTATCATCGGGGCACATCAGATTCAATGGGACATGGAAAGCCAAAGCAAGAGAAAGGCTAAAGAAGACGCGAAGCAAGTAAAAAAAAGTTAAGACTTAGCCATCAGGATCAAGTTAGGGTTTTTCAAAGGAATCATGGCACGGTGGATGGGAATGATCACCCAAGTCAAGGCCCAAGTGTGGTAAGGAAGAATCAGACTGGAGGGAGACACTACCATTGCAAGAAGTGCGGGAAGGAGCACCCAAGAATCAACTGTAGAGGGGACCCGATCAGGTGCTTCATGTAACACCCCTAATTTTTAAAACATTTAAAACTTATGAAATCAAGATAAATCTATTATTAATCGTCCAAACAGAGCAAAAACTAATCATAAGAGTCGGGGTGCTATGCCACACCTAGCTTTGAGAACCTAGATGCACAGTGTAACACACCAAAATTTTTAAAACTTTTCAATCTTATAATATGAAAGCAATTCTATTAATTAATCCCAAATGGAGTATTCTGAACATAAGGGTCTGGGGTGTTATGCCACATCTGAGCTGGAGAACTCAGGTGCACATGCTACATTAACTAACTATCCTCAAACAATTGTCATTACATCATCAAGGCACGCAGGCCGTAAGGAAAGACTAACTATCTAAGCCGAGCTCCTCTAGCGCACTCCGGTAGCTAATCCTCTGTGCCTGAAAGCCAAATATATCTGTTAAGCGAATAATGCTGGTAACCCACTCCAACGCGTTAAATACAGTATATATATATATATATATATATATATATATATATATATATATATATATATATATATATATATATATATATATATATATATATATATATATATATATATATATATATATATATATATATATATATATATATATGAAATCCATTTTGAAGCAGGAAGATATACTTAAGAGACTCTAGCTTTAAAATCAAGAATAGACTCAACAGATAGGGATAAGCACATTCAACAATTATAATCAAGCATATAAAGATATCATTCTATATCTTAAGGTCACAGTCATCTTTCAACCAATCATCTTTATCATATAAGCACACTTGGGTGGCGCCACGGGGCCAATCGCATGCCCATACATGAGGGTTAGCGCATGTAGCGCTAACACGGCCCCGCAGCACCCTACCTCATACCGCAGTATGAGGGGATTGATCGCAGCCAACTGATTAGACCATTGACGAGCTCAACGGCGGACCACAGCCCTACACACCGCTGACGAGCTCAGTCGGTGGACTGTGATCCTCTTTATGGACTGCGACCCTACACACCGCTGACGAGCTCAGTCGGTGGATCGCAACCCCTGTAGGACCGCTGACGAGCTTAGCGGCGGACCACGGCCCTACACACCGCTGACGAGCTCAATCGGTGGACCGTGGCCCTCTTTGTGGACTGCAGCCCTACACACCGCAGACGAGCTCAGTCGGTGGACCACAGCCTTACACACCGCTAACGAGCTCAGTCGGTGGACTGCGGCCCATGTAGGCCAATTTGACCGCAGCCAATATTGGGGAGTCATGCACATATAACACGTAGCAAACACATGCAATTCACATTAACACATTGGGAGGGGGAAAAAACATATAAAAAATCCTATGCATGGTCATCCACATACTGGGAAATATCCTAAGGGTTCATGCATCTCTTACCTATGTCAACGGGGTACCAATTCAACTAGCATGCAATACACAAGACTCTTTTATCCTACAAACGGTACTCGAAACATCAAACTAGACTTAGGCACGATAAACGGAGTCCGACAGGACACCACGGGGGTCGGGGAACATCAAACGGGGAAGCCAACATCCCAAGGTGGGAAAAATCCAACTAGTGGCCGGTGGTAAGCCTCCGGGCAGCAGGTGCCCAGCGGGCAGGCGTCTGCCCGCTACCGGGGACGTCAATTTGGGGCAGCGGGTAGGTGGCGGGAACGTCAATTTGGAATCCGAAACCATGTTTAGATACATTTAAACACAAACGACGACACCACGTAGTCAAATAATGGATCAAAACCAAGAATCATATTGTACATATCCTAACATGACTTCTAAACATAAATAACACCCAAGCATGCAAAATCCCACCTAAATATACCAAGAATATCATAATACGAAATTCCCAATTCAACCTAGGGCTCTAATCATATTCAAATCATAAAAATCGTTGTTTATCTTTAAAAATCAAGAACATCAAGATTTATCAAGAACATCACACAATCATCAAGATTTTCTTATAATCATCAAGAATATCAAGATCAACACATAAAATCATCTCATCAATCATCAAGATCATATCATCATCATCCTAAACGATTTATCGAGACACAAGCATAGAGAAGGAGCCAAAGAAGAAGATTATAGCAAAGAAAATAGGTTTTGTTGAGACATGGGTTACCTCTTAGCCTTAATTAAATTCCTTGGCTATTAAGGGTCTTTCTCTAAGATCTCCTCTTCTTGATTTCTCCTATGTTGGTGATAAGAGAATTCTTGGGAATTCTTGTGTGGTGATATCTATTGTGGTGTGTATTCTAGGTGCCTCCTATTTCCATATTTATATATCTAAGAGTCATTATTATAGTCTCAATGGTATGGGTTTGCTAATTCTATTTCTTATAGGATTGAGGGATTGGTTTAGGGACAAGGGTCCATGGTCTATGGTGGACTCTTCCTAATTAATTAATGGAATTTAATTCTCTTTTTAGGGTAAGTAATTAAATAATTGATTGATTTGGAAGTCATAACACGGGGTGTTACACCCTCCCCCCTTTAACGGGAAGCTTCGTCCCCGAAGCTTTGGTTTGCTGATTCGACTTCTTTCCTTATCCTAGTATTTTGCCTTGGTTACCTTGTGTGAAGAGTTCAGGGTAGCGTTCCCTCATGGCGTCTTTAAGTTCCCATGTTGCTTCTTCGGTTCCGTGGTTGGTCCAGAGGATCTTTACCATTTCTATGGTTCGTTGGCGAGTGGCCCTTGTCTTGGTATCCAAGATCCTTACGGGTTTCTCCTCATAGGTTAGTGTGCCGTCCACGTCCACGGCCTCGGGTTGTAGTACGTGACTCGGATCGTGCATGTATTTCTTTAGTTGAGATATGTGGAATACGTTGTGCACCCGTTCCAGTTCGGTGGGTAGGGCAAGGCGGTAGGCCAGGTTCCCAACTTTTTCTATGATTTCGTAAGGACCAATGAATCGGGGGCTGAGATTCCCCTTCCTTCCGAACCTCATCACCCCTCGTGTTGGTGAGATTTTTAGCCAGGCTTTCTCTCCTGTGGAGAACTCGGCTTGCTTTCTTCCCAGGTCGGCGTAAGATTTCTAGTAGTCTTGGGCGGCGTTCATCCTTTCTTGTATGTGTTTGACTTTAGTTACGGTGTCTTGTAGGTATTGGGGCCCCAGTGTCACTGGGCTGACCATGTCTTCCCAGCACAAGGGTGTCCTACATTTTTGACCGTATAGCGCTTCGTAGGGAGCTGTGCGGATGCTTGCGTGATAGCTGTTGTTGTAAGAGAATTCGATGAGGTCTAGGTGTTCTTCCTATGTCCCCTGGCAGTCTACCATGCAGGCTCTTAGCATGTCTTCGAGAGTTTGAATGGTTCTCTCGGTTTGGCCGTCGGTAGTGGGGTGGAAGGCAGTACTCAAGTTCAGCCTTGTCCCCATGGCCGTTTGTAGAGTCTTCCAGAATTGCGAGAGGAACCTGGGGTCTCTGTCGAACACAATGTTTCGGGGAACTCCGTGGTATTTCACTACTCGGTTTAGGTAGGCACTGGCTAGTTGTGTCATTGTCCATGTTTCTTTCATGGTAATGAACCGTGCTGTCTTGGTTAGCCGGTCCACTATTGCCCAGATTTTATCCTTACCTGTTGGTGTTGTGGGTAATCCTCCTACGAAATCCATGGATATGGAGTCCCACTTCCCTTGGGGTATCTCGAGGGGCTGTACGAGTCTGTTGGTCCCGCTAGGGTGGTGAAAGTCTAGAGGGGGGGGGGGGGGTGAATAGACTTTCAAGCTTTTTCAAAATAAATAACTCTTTGGTAACTTCAACTCTAAGTAACAAGTATATAGAGTAAGTTTAAAACTGCACAGCGGAATAATAGTATGTAAAGAGTTATGCCCAAACAATAATTTAAATGCGCATGTAAGAAGGGTACAGATAATATGTAAAGTGACAGAGATATCTTGAATATATAAAGGAGATGGTGCACTCAATATATAACAATAATATTCAAGATTGTAGATAAATATCATGTCACGTCGATCGTGTGACGAATGTTACATGCAACACGTCAAACTTGCTTAGAATAATCCAATATTTAAGCTCGAGAAGTTTGAGTCACATGCATACGTGAAAACACACTAAACCCGAACGATTAAGATTAACTGCGAATAGTAAACGGGTTAGTCGGATAAGATAGATAAATAGAGCAAATTATGTAAGTGCGGTATGTAAATGAGTGAGGCAATTTATAGTGGTTCGGAAGTGGCGTAATCTTCCTAGTCCAGTTTACTCCATTCACTTCTAGGAGTAATTCACTATTTTCTACACACAGTTACAATAGTGAATAAGCGCTACACAAGCACTTCTTCCGGATGTTTTGCACACAGCTACACCCAACTCCGAGTGTCTCGCACACAGCTACACTCAACTCCGAGTATTTCGCACACAGCTATACTCAACGCCAACTAAGTGTCTTGCACACAGCTACACTTAGCAACTACGAGTGTTTTGCACACAACTACACTCACTAGAGTATTTTGCACACAGCTATACTCTTTTTACAATTACAAATACAAAGGTAATTGTATCTCTCTCCAACTAGATTTGAGACTATTCAGACTAAGTCTCTAAGAATATTTGAGCACTTACACTTTTGAATTTTGCACTTGTTTATCCGTGTGTATGCACCTCTGCTTGTATCTTCAAGTCTTCATGGCTTTTTATAGGCAGTCAAATATATCCGTTGGAGTGGGATAATTTGATATTTTAAATTTCGAATCTTCATAGCCTGATTTTGTTGACAATAGTAGATCTTCAATTTTGATTTGATTTGTCAACTTGCCTGGCAAAATAATATTTTAACACAACTTGATTTTCTAGTTGTGTCTTAAAATATTACTTTAGTTGTCAATTTGAATATCCAACGAATCTTTGAAATAAATTCATCTGATAGAATTTATTTTTAGGATAAGTTTTTTTATTCATGTCTTCATAAATATTTTTTCCGTTCTGATCAAATATCTTCAGGCAATTTTGGATTCTTGTGGCATGTGGGCTGATCCAAAATAAATTCCTTCGAATTTATTCATATTCTGAACATCTTGCTTCTTTGCCACATTCTGCTCCTTTGACTTGAACATTGTGCTCCGTAGCACACATCGTGCTCCTTAGCATACATTGTGCTTGTCCGCATCGTGCTCTTTTGGTAACATTGTGCTCCTTTGAGGAACATTGTGCTTGTCCGAAAACTTGACTTGTAAAAAATAAGTCCTTCGGGGGGAATCAATCTCGAGTATGATCGTTTTGAGTAAGAACTTCTACCATTTCACCGTTAAGCTCATTCGATCATTTCTTGCAACGCCATTCTTTTATGCTTCTTTCTCAGATGATACTCGTAAGACCAAAATTAATTTCTCAAATTAATTTTGTTCTTCCTATGGTAGATTCCTTATGACTTGATATTCTGATTTATGATGCTTGTACTAAAAGACCTAAAACTAAGGGGATCTAAAGTACATTTGGCTCATCAAAACTTACAAAAATATTCCTATCAATTTTCCCCCTTTTTGATGACGCCAAAACCTATACTCAGTCATTTGGCTTGTCTTTTAAAAGCAATTATTTTTCAAAAGATTTTATTAATTTTTGACATAGCCAAGACGAGTTTAACATTTGATTTTGACTCTAGGAAAGGTATTTTTAGCAACTAAGTTTCTATTCGCATTTTTTTGATTTTATAGATAACAAATTTTGTAATTTTTCCAATTCATGCGATTTGATACAATCTAAGCTAAAAATGTTACCTTTCAAGACAAATAAAATAACAATAGATAACAAGGAAAACTTAATAGCACCATAAACAGATAATACGAACCATTTCAAATTGTTTCATGATCATGAGTTCAAGTTTTCGTGGACCATACACAAAAATATTGTGACAATCATACAAATCAACTAATGATTCTATTTCTCCTTTCTTCAAGCACATGATTTATATGATTTTGGACTTCAATGAAATTGTCACTAATGGCATAATTGTTGCATACCTGCCCAATCACATAATAGTTGAATGCTTCAATGATGTTGTCCCCGGGCAGTATTCCTTCTTCATACCAAATGATGCACTCTTCTAGACTTCTTCCAATTTGTAGCTCGGCATAATTGACTTTGATATAGTCCTTTAGAACCATGATCATCAAAGCTCTAGCATAGCTTTTGATCCTCCTGAAGTTCTCATTCGAAACCCACAAATTTTGGTCACTTGGACCACTCTTCTTCATTCCCTTTGGTAGGTCATTCAAAGTTGCCAACTTTGGCATTTCAACTCTACCATCTCTTGGTGTGGATTCCAAATAGAGACCTGCTTTGTTGTACCAATTGATTTGGTCAATATTTCCACCTGCACAAACAATGTCACGAAATGAACGGTTAGTGGTATTTGCACTGCTTGATCCTCCTGGACTGCCAGCTTCACCACCACAGAACCAATATTCTAATCCTCCTCTTCTAGCAACATTTCTGCCAGCAGATCTACCTCCTCCTCCTCTACTACTGCTTGTACCAACATTTCGGGTAGCCATGGCAGTCATCATCATTTCAAGCATGCCTTCCAAATGACTGAATCTCTCTTCCCCCTTTTTGGCGTAATCAATGAGTGTATAAACCGATTCACGAAGAGATGAAATAGATTCGGAAATATTTTCATATGAACCTCGAAGGCAGCCCACTTTGGTATTGATGGAGATGAGATCTGTGTGGACATCACTAATATGCTTCTCATGTTGATGAACCACATTGAGAATTCCTTGACTTTGATTCACGGCAATGGCTTCATTTGCTTTACCAGAATTTTTGAGGATTTGAGACAGTTGGATGTAGAAATCATTGAGTTGCCCTTTGACATTTGCATTCAATCCACCAACTTGTCTCTCAAGTGCTTGGTGTGTGTCGATCAAATGTTGTTGACTCCTCCGATTTTCATCAAAAGATGTTTCGAATTTTCCTCCTTGAGTATTGACAACATGATCCACATGAGTGTAGATGCCTTGAAACATACTTTCCATTCGGTCAACAAGGCTTAGTACAACATTCTCCAGATTCTTCAATTTTTCATTTGAGGTTGTGCCATCAATGTCTTGCTCTTCTCGGTTTGTGGGAACACACGTTGCTCCTTCTTGAGCAGAATTGATTTCAAGCATGTGAGATTGTGCTTGATTTTCTACTTGATGTCCTTCTCTTTCCGGTGTGTGCAACACGTGTGTGTCACCTTGCATACTTTCTGCATGAACGGATTGAATTTCCTCCGTATGGTGGCTAACTTGCATGACATTTTGAGCTTGACTTATTTCAGTGATATTCAACACACTCACATCATATAAGCCACTGTCCATTAAATGTGCACCCACATGTGACATTTTCTTCTTCTTCATTTCATGTGACGAACTCATCAATATCAACTAGGAAATCATCTTCAGTGGGCATATTTCCTTGGACTGTGCCATCAAGAGAAGTCTCGGCCAACTTGGCTTTTAATTTACTCACAAATATTCCATTCACAGTAGACATCAATGTTGCATGGCCAACATCAAAATTTCCAATCCAATTTAGGGAAAATAATTCTTCTTCTTGCATACTTGGTCCTTTTGTCATCAACTCTTGATAAGAACCTAGTCTCCAGTTTCTCCAATTGAGAACTCTTCGGTATTCATTCACCAATATCAAATCAAGTCCATCAACTTGATATATCTCCTCATGCATCATAGTTTCCATCTCGGCTATTCGGGAAAAAGGATTCATGAAACTTTGGCTTTTGTTGGGATTTTGACTTGTGGTAGGATTTTGACTTGTGTTTGGATTTTGGCTAGAGGTAGGGTTTTCATGGGATTGAGTTGAGGGTTGAGAAGATAAACCAAGAATTTCTACAACTGGCCTTTTTCTAGCAGGAAAGCCTCTCGGTTTCCTCTTCCTTTTGGAATTCAACTCGGTTGACACTTCATGATCTTTGAACAATATCCGGTTGCTTCCAAATGGCTTCCTTGATCTCATTGGTAATCCTTTCCTTTTTATGATTTCACCAATAAGTAAACCGAACCCTAGGATATGATTGAACTTCCCATTCCTAATTTTTGCACCTTTCACAAAATGTGCAATCCAGCTCAAAATAAGCTTAATCCAATCACCTCTAACACCATTCATCACAGCATGCAAATATCCAATTCTCACAGGTGATATATCCTCCATACTATTCAGTTTGCATAATACACATTTGTAGAGGGATTTTGACTAGCATTTCATATTCTAACTTCAAATCAGATTTTTGACCGGAAAGGTTTGGTTCGAGAGAAGCATTCTCATTTCGAATTTCTGTCCAAACTTCCGTGTGATCATATGTGTGTATATCTAAGTCCAACAGTGGTTGTTCTGGACTAGATATAGGAAGTCCAAAAGTTGTGTGCAACTCTTGTTCATCAATGGGGATGAGAGTTCCATTCACGGTGGACTCAATGGTCCATCCAACAACCTTGGCATTCACATAGAAATCTGCTACATCCTCATCATAAAATCCTGAGTATGGATAAGAACATAACCTCATGAGATTGCTTTGTTGATGTGCATGGATGATCCTTTGTGCAAGTTGAGAGTTCTTGGCTTCCTTGAGAAAACCGTGAGAGTCAAAACTTCCCCCTGCCTTGATTCCAACTGCTAGCTTAGCAAGATTGAGTTGTTCTTCATTCGGGTGAGAGCTTGAATCTCCAATGGCAGCCATAATGTGCTTGGTATTTTTAGAGATTGAGAGATTGAAGATTTGAAAGAGATGAAGATTGAGAGGTTTCGGCTATGGAAGGTGTAAGGTTTTGAGAGTTTTGAGTGTAGTGGTGACTCTTCGACCGGTTGGGTGGAAAAAGAGGTGTCATTTACAAAAATATCCTCACAATTGAATGATTGACTTTTAATAAGTGAGGGGTATTTTTGATATTTCAATATTTCCAACCTTTGACCTAACTGATATTTAGTTTAGGTTATATTCTCTCCATCCAATTTGTCTGCTGATGTGGCGCCAAAAATTTAGATGCTCGGACTGATTTTACCTGAAATAAAATTCATCGAGCACTAAATCTGTTCCAAAAATAATATGTGCATGTATATATATATATATACACGTTTTTATGTAGTTGGAAGAAAGAAAAAGAATTGATTCTTTTTAGACCATTTATTATGAGCAACTACCATAAAAAGATGTACACATTTAAGATAACCTATCATTATACCATCTTGTCAACTCTTAAATGGTAAGATTGTGTAAATCTTAATAACTTTTATTTGTGTAAGAAGTAAATAGATAGATACACGGGTAGACATGCATGCAATATATGCTTTTTCAACATTTAATGTAGACTTAAATATATAGGATGTGACAAATTTGCATGTGAGACACATAGGCACGAAAGAGATTTAAATAAATCAGATAGTAACGAATTTTTCAGATGAAAAAAATTGAGCTTTTAATTTAAATGGAGTTTAGAAACTTAGCTCAATTCAATCATGCCCATCTCGTGTCTTAATTTCGAAAATCTTGATTCACACAAAGGTTTTGTGAGAATATCAGCTATTTGATTCTCGGTCGGGATGTATTCAATTGATAATTCCTTCTTTTCAACATGATCCCGGATAAAATGATGTCTCACATCAATGTGTTTTGTTCTTGAATGTAACACGGGATTGTGTGTTATAGCTATGGCACTTGTATTGTCACACAATATGTTGACATTTTCACAATTCACGCCATAATCATTCAGTTGTTGTTTCATCCAAAGAATTTGCGTGCAACAACTCCCAGCGGCTATATATTCAGCTTTGGCTGTACTCGTGGCTATGGAGTTTTGCTTTTTGCTAAACCATGATACCAATCTTCCCCCTAAGAACTGGCATGTCCCTGAGGTACTTTTTCGATCGATTTTACATCCTGCAAAGTCTGCATCTGAGAAACCAGTTAGTGTAAAATTACCTTCTTTGGGATACCATAATCCCACATTGACTGTTCCTTTTAGGTATCGGATGATTTTCTTGGTAGCAAGAAAATGACTTTCTTTTCGCTTTGACTGGAACCTAGCACATACTCCCACTGAGTAAGATATATCTGGTCGGCTTGCAGTGAGATATAGTAATGATCCAATCATTCCTCGATATTTTGTTTCGTCAACATCCTTGCCTTCATCATCTTTATCCAATCTTAAAGATGTACTCATCGGGATTTTGATTGAGGTTTTTCCATCTTGACCAAATTTCTTTATAAGATCTTTTGTATACTTGGCCTGATTGATGAATATCCCTTCGTTGAGTTGCTTTACTTGTAGTCCAAGAAAGTAGTTCAACTCTCCCATCATGCTCATCTCGAACTTATTCTGCATTACCTTTGAAAATTTCTCACATAATGTTTTATTAGTACTACCAAAGATAATATTATCAACATAAATTTGTACCAATAAAATGAGATCATTTTCTTGAATTCTAAACAAGGTTTTATCAACAAGGCCTTTCGTGAAACCACAGTTAATTAGGAACGTTGATAGGGTGTCATACCAAGCTCTCGGTGCTTGTTTTAACCCATATAACGCCTTCTTTAATCTGTAGACCTTATCAATATCACCTTTTACCTCGAAACCAGGAGGTCGCTCAACATAGACTTCCTCTTCAAGTAATCCGTTTAAAAATGCACTTTTCACGTCCATTTGATAGACAGTGAAATTCTTGTACGCGGCATATGCTAGAAATATTCTGATAGCTTCTAGTCTTGCCACATGTGCAAACGTTTCGTCGAAGTCTATGCCTTCTTCTTGTGAATATCCTTTTGCCACTAAACGTGCTTTATTTCGTATGACAATTCCATCCTCATTTGCTTTATTCCGAAAGACCCATTTTGTTCCAATTACATTGTAATTTTCAGGTCTTGGAACTAATTCCCATACGTCACTTCTTTTAAATTGATCAAGCTCTTCTTGCATTGCATTAATCCAATCTGGATGACTTAGAGCTTCTTCAATGCTTGTGGGCTCCACCTGAGAAAGAAAACAAGAAAATAAAGTATGTATATTTGAGGACCTTGTTTTTACTCCTTCTCGTGGATCTCCAATCACTAGCTCTGGAGGGTGATTTTTGAGCCATCTCAAGTCAGGTTGTAGGTTTCATGGGTTTTCCACATTTCCTTGTTCAGTAGATAAATTGGAGGTAGATATATTTTGCTCATCAGATTGTTCTCCAACTTGTGTTTCAACTTGAGAATTTTGATTTTCCACGTGGGTATCTTCATTGGCTTCCACGTGTCCTTCACTATTGCAATCAATGTCCAATTGCTCCATACCCTGTATACTTTGATCTTTAAAAGATATGTCAGTATCATTAAATGATTTTTCATTTTGACATCTTTCCTGATCATTTTTGCTGCTCTGGGTTTCCTTCTTATGAGCTTCATCAAATGTAACATGAATTGATTCTTCTACCACCATTGATTTCTTGTTCAATACTCTGAATGCTTTGCTGGTAGATGAATATCCCAAAAATATTCCTTCATCTGCATGCTCATCAAAATTCTTTAGATATGTTTTACCATTATTAAGAATAAAAGATTTGATGCCAAAAGTATGAAAGTAATTGAGTTTAGGTTTTCTCCCTTTCCATAATTCGTACGGAGTCTTATTGTAGGACTTGTGTATCAAGCTTCGATTTTGCGTGTAGCAAGCGGTGTTGATTGCTTCAGCCCAATATCTTTTAGGTAGTTCGGCTGACGTAATCATCACTCGTGCGGCTTCTTTTAGCGTTCTATTTCTTCTTTCGGCTACACCGTTTTGTTGAGGTGTACGTGCGGCAGACAATTGATGTAGAACCCCTTGAGAATTGCAGTAGGCTTCAATTACTTGATTCACGAACTCTGTTCCACGATCAGTTCGGATTTTTGCAATTTTCAAGTCGTTCTCGTTTTGTTGAGTAGTTCTGGCAACATTTTTGCTCTACTTCATTTTTCTTTTTGAGAAATATCGTCCATGTGTACCTGGAAAAATCATCAACAACAACTAGTGTATATTTCTTACCACTTAGACTTACTGGGTCTACTGGACCGAATAGATCCATGTGTAATAGACTTAGCGGTCTTGTTGTAGATTCTTGAGCTTTGGATTTGAAAGATGACTTGATTTGCTTTCCTCTTTGGCAAGCATCACATATTTGATCTTTCTTGTAAACAATGTCGGGTAGACCTTCAACTAGTTTGTTTCTTGCTAGCTTGTTGATAGTCTTGAAGTTTAGATGATTCAACTTCTTATGCCATTCCCAACTTGTTGCGTGTGAGTTGTTTGCTAGTAGGCACACTGATTCTTTGGTTGTGTTCCAATCCACAACATACATATTTTTCTTCCTTATTCCTTCAAGCACGACTTCTCCCGAGGAATTATTCTTCACTTGGCACTTGTCTTTGAAGAACTCTACTAGATATCATTTGTCACAAAATTGACTTGTACTTAACAAGTTGAATTTTAGACCTTCAACAAAGGATACATCTTCGATTTTCAAACCATTTCGAAATATTGTACCAATTCCTTTTGTTATGCCGTATCGTTCATTTCCACCGAATACGACTTTTGGTCCTTCGATATTTTTAAGATTCACAAGACTAGATTTATTTCCAGTCATGTGTCTAGAGCATCCACTATCGAAGTACCAAACTTCCTGCAAATAAATTACACATTTTTAGGTACCCAACTTGACTTGGGTCCTTGGGTGTTAGTCATTTTTGGTACCCAAATCCACCTTGTACTCACTGATCTAAGTCTAGGTGATTGGTAACCATTAAACACATTATAATCATATTTAATTTTTGAAAACAATTTTTGTGCCGGTTTTTGAAAATTTACTCGATTTTTTGGCACGTGAGAGGTAGATTGTTTGAGCTTATGATAGGCATTAAATCTGGACTTGGTCCATGGTTTAATGTTATCAAACCAGTCTTGTTTAGAGGGATAAAATCTCCCTGCCTCAATTCTTGGATTTCTTCTCATTCTCCTATGAGGGCTTTGTGCACTAGACTCATTGGTGTATTTCCATTTAGGAACAAACTTTTGTCTTTTTGCATACTGTTTAGGCGAAATATTGTTTCTTTGAGGCTTCGGCCTAACAGCATTAATTTTGACATTAGTTTGGTGACCAATTCCTTGTCTCACTGTGCTTTCTTGACCTTTTACAAATTTTACTACTTGGACTTTATTATTTAAAATAGTAGTAGAATTGGCCAAATTTTTGGAAGCTTGAGAACACGATGGATCATAACCGAGTCCGGTTTTATCACTTGAGGGTTTTTGCCTATTTACCATTTTGTCCATTAGTTTGGATGAATGTGTAAATGTTGCTATAACCTCTCTAAGGTTGTGTTCTCTCACTTCCCTTGATTTACACTCTTCTTGAAGACAAACAATTTTATCTTTCAAGTCTTTCACTTCAAGTAGAGCATTTTGTAATTTTTCATTTATTTGATCTTTTTCGAGAATCAAAAGACAATTGCGCTCTTTGAGTTGAGAGTGAGTGTCTATTACGGTTTGACATTCTTCCATTAAGTGAAAGAAGGACTCTCTAGAAAATGAAGAATTGACAGAATCATAAGAGTTAGATGTTACCTCATTTTCTTCACTTCCATTTGCCATAAGACACATGTCCTCGTAGGGTGAGTTGTTGGAGATGCTCATGTAAAACATTGCATTGTCATCCTTTGAGGTGTCACTTCCATCACTTGAAGATTCTTCTGACTCACTTATCTCAAGTGGGTCACTAATAAGTGCTTTTCTTCTCTCCTTTGTGAACCTTTTATCTTTGGGCTTGAATTCTTCATGTTGAGAGTTAGAGACATTTGTATATTGACTTTTACTTACCTTGGGGTGTTGAAAACTTGCTGCAAAGTATCCAGGCTTTCTACAGTTGTAGCACAAATTCGAGTCTTCCTCGACTGTTTCTTTCTTTGAATTCTTTGTTGCATTCCACGATTTCCCTTGTGGATTTTTCTTGTAGTTGCTTCTCTTCATAAATTTCCTAAATTTCTTGACAAAGGGAGCAAATTGATCATTAGGCAATAATTCAACATTTTGTACTGACCTTGAAGTTGATGGTTGCTCGGCTATAAGCGCGTTGTTCTTTTCTTCATGATCTTCCTCTAATTTTGATTTCATCTCAAATTCATAAGCTTTTAGATCACTAAAGAGCTTATCGGTTGATAGGGTTTTTAGATCCCTATGATCTCTCATGGACGTGACTTTCATGTCCCATGTAGATGGTAGACCACGTAGAATTTTGAGTGAGATTTCTTTTTGATTAATATCTTTTCCAAGATCATTAATCTCTCCTAAGATTTTGACAAATCTTGTTTCCATGTCGGTAATATTCTTGCCGTTTAGCATTTTGAAATCCTCGAATTTCTTTAATGCTATAGTGAGCTTATTATCCTTTTCTTGCTCGACACCTTCACCAATTTGAATGAGCATTTCCCAAACTTCCTTCGCGGATTGACATTTTCGAACTTTTGGAAATATCGTGTCATCGATAGATTTAAACAAAATATCCTTGGCAATATTGTCTAAGTTATTTCTTGTTCTATCTTCATGAGACCATTCCGCTTTCGGTTTTGGAATGTATTGTGGAGTGTCACTTGTTTGTACGGATGAGGTGTTGACTTGTAAAATCTCAATAGGACCACTCGTAACTACTCCCCACATTTCATCATGTAACGCGGATAAATGTACATGCATGCGAATTTTCCAATCATCAAATTTCTCTAAGGAAAACAATAAGTTTTGGGCAAGAACCATATCTCTTTTCATCATCTTGATTTTTCGAGATCTGTCTAGCAGTCAAAATTGACTCAAATAGACAACCGCTCTGATACCAATTGTTGGTCCCGATAAGGTGGTGAAAGTCTAGAGGGGGGGGGGGGGGGGTGAATAGACTTCCAAGCTTTTTCAAAATAAATAACTCTTTGGTAACTTCAACTCTAAGGAACAAGTAAATAGAGTAAGTTTAAAACTACACAACGGAATAATAGTATGTAAAGAGTTATGCCCAAACAATAATTTAAATGCGCATGTAAGAAGGGTACAGATAATATGTAAAGTGACAGAGATATCTTGAATATATATAGGAGATGGTGCACTCAATATATAACAATAATATTCAAGATTGTAGATAAATATCATGTCACGTCGATCGTGTGACGAATGTTACATGCAACACGTCAAACTTGCTTAGAATAATCCAATATTTAAGCTCGAGAAGTTTGAGTCACACGCATACGTGAAAACACACTAAACCCGAACGATTAAGATTAACTGTGAATAGTAAACAGGTTAGTCGGATAACATAGATAAATAGAGCAAATTATGTAAGTGAGGTATGTAAATGAGAGAGGCAATTTATAGTGGTTCGGAAGTGGCGTAATCTTCCTAGTCCACTTTACTCCATTCACTTCTAGGAGTAATTCACTATTTTCCACACACAGTTACAATAGTGAATAAGCGCTACACAAGCACTTCTTCCGGATGTTTTGCACACAGCTACACCCAACTCCGAGTGTCTCGCACACAGCTACACTCAACTCCGAGTATTTCGCACACAGCTATACTCAACGCCAACTAAGTGTCTTGCACACAGCTACACTTAGCAACTACGAGTGTTTTGCACACAGCTACACTCACTAGAGTATTTTGCACACAGCTATACTCTTTTTACAATTACAAATACAAAGGTAATTGTATCTCTCTCCAACTAGATTTGAGACTATTTAGACTAAGTCTCTAAGAATATTAGAGCACTTGCACTTTTGAATTTTGCACTTGTTTATCCGCGTGTATGCACCTCTGCTTGTATCTTCAAGTCTTCATGGCTTTTTATAGGCAATCAAATATATCCGTTGGAGTGGGATAATTTGATATTTTGAATTTCGAATCTTCATAGCCTGATTTTGTTGACAATAGTAGATCTTCAATTTTGATTTGATTTGTCAACTTGCCTGACAAAATAATATTTTAACACAACTTGATTTTCTAGTTGTTTCTTAAAATATTACTTTAGTTGTCAATTTGAATATCCAACGAATCTTTGAAATAAATTCATCTGATAGAATTTATTTTTAGGATAAGTTTATTTATTCATGTCTTCATAAATATTTTTTCCGTTCTGATCAAATATCTTCAGGCAATTTTGGATTCTTGTGGCATGTGGGCTGATCCAAAATAAATTCCTTCAAATTTATTCATATTCTGAACATCTTGCTTCTTTGCCACATTGTGCTCCTTTGACTTGAACATTGTGCTCCTTTGACTTGAACATTGTGCTCCTTTGATACATTGTGCTCCGTAGCACACATCGTGCTCCTTGGCATACTTTGTGTTCCTTAGCACACATTGTGCTTGTTAGCATACATTGTGCTCCTTAGCACACATTGTGCTTGTTCGCATCGTGCTCTTTTGGTAACATTGTGCTCCTTTGAGGAACATTGTGCTTGTCCGAAAACTTGACTTGTAAAAAATAAGTCCTTGGGGGGAATCAATCTCAGGTGTGATCGTTTTGAGTAAAAACTTCTACCATTTCACCGTTAGGCTTATCAGGTCATTTCTTGCAACGCCATTCTTTTATGCCTCTTTCTCGGATGAATACTCGTAGGACCAATATTAATTTCTTAAATTAATTTTGTTCTTCCTATGGTAGATTCCTTATGACTCGATATTCTGATTTATGATGCTTGTACTAAAAGACCTAAAACTAAGGGGATCTAAAGTACATTTGGCTCATCAAAACTTACAAAAATATTCCTATCAGAGTCCCTTGGGCTTGCATCGTTCGGCTTTCACTCTTTGACAGTTTAGACATTTTCCCACGAAGTTTTTCATGTTGGGCCACCAAAACATCCTTTTCACGTCTTGGTATAATTTGTCGCCTCCGGGGTGCATCAAGTATGGTGAACTGTGCCCTTCTTCCAAGATTTGTTGTTTTAGGTGGGGGTGTGTCGTGGGTATGCACCATCTCCCTTGATAGCGGAGGCTGCCATCTTCAAATATTTTGAATGGTCTGTCCTTCCCTTGTGCCAGGTCGAGCTGTATTTTATCTAGCTCCGGGTCCTGTTGCTGTCCGGTTTTGATCTCCTCGAGTAGCGTGGGTATAATTTTGACGTTGAATATGTGGATTTTCGAATTTGTTTGTCCCTTCTCTACTATTTCCAAATCCAACCTTTGGAAATCCTTGCACAACTCGTCTGACAGGACCCAGGTGGTGCTGAGGGAGTGGTTAGTTTTTCGACTTAGTGGATCTGCCACGACGTTAGCTTTCCCCTCGTAGTACTGAATATCCAGGTCATAGTCCTTTATTAGTTCCGATGAGATAATTAGTTCAACATTCAACGTAACAAGGATAAGGATTACAATGCTAATAGCATAACAACTCTACGTAAGTAACCCCTATCAACTAGGAAAGCCATAGAAGACTAAGCCTATTACAAAGACTAGTCAACATAATAACAATAATAAGAAACTAATAATAATAATATTGCTAACACACTCCCTCAAACACAAGGGTGGTAAGCCACAACATTGAGCTGGTCACGTAGCGTTGCGAAGCGTGGCCCCGGTAGTGGCTTCGTGAAGATATCTGCTAACTGATCTTTAGTCGAGACATAATTAACCAATAAATCACCAGATGCAACCTTGTCGCGGACGAAATGAAAATCTATCTCCACATGCTTAGTCCTGGCGTGAAAAACTGGATTCGCACACATGTAAGTAGCACCTAGATTATCACACCAGAGCGTCGGTGGGATACCAGTATGGAGGCCTAGTTCCCGTAGTAACGACACAATCCAGGTAACCTCGGCTGCAACATCAGCTAGGGCTTTATACTCAGCTTCAGTCGACGAACGAGCCACTGTGCGCTGCTTCCTGGAGAGCCATGAGATGGATAAGCCCCTAGAAACACCGTGTAACCACCAGTGCTCTTCCTGTATAGCGGACACCCTGCCCAATCCGAGTCAGAGTATGCATGGAGAGCAGAGGACTCGGACACCGTGAGCTACAAGCCGTAGTCAAGAGTACCCTTGATGTAGCAAAGTACCCTCTTAGCTAACGCCTAGTGGTCAGCCGTTGGCGTGTGCATAAACTGACATAGCCGATTCACAGCATAGGATAAGTCTGGCCGAGTGATAGTTAAGTACTGAAGAGCCCCAACCACACGACGGTATTGAGTCGGGTTGTCATGTGGCTCAGTGGTAGATGAGACAGGATGAGAAACCACAGCCAGGGTAGCTAGTGGTTTGCAGTCAATCATACCAGCTCAGGCCAAAATATCATTCATATACCTGCGTTGGGACAGCATGAGCCCTATGTCAGTCTTGGCAGTCTCAATGCCGAGAAAGAACCCGGGTGTTCCAAGATCTCGGATCTTAAAAGTCAACGAAAGCCGATGCAGGAGAGAATCAATGAGTGATGGGTCATTTCCCATCATAATGATATCATCGACGTATACTAGTAAGTATACGCGTGAGGTAGCAGAAGAATAATGGAAGAGAGAGACATCTGTCTTCGATGATAAAAAAAAACCTGCAGAGATTAAATAGTCATGTAATCTTTTGAACCATGCCCGCGGGGCTTGCTTTAGCCCATACAGAGATCGCTGTAAGTGACACACGTGATCTAGGTGTGTCGGATCTTCATAGCCCGGGGGCTGCTTCATGTAGACTGTTTCCGCCAAGTGCCCATTCAAAAAGGCATTGTGGACATCGAGTTGCCTCGAAGAAGTCTTCGCCAGCCACCTGATTGAACCCCTTTGCCACTAGTCGAGCTTTGTACCGCTCAACCGAACCATCAGCGGTGCGTTTGGTACGAAACACCCACTTGCACCCGATGATGTTCATGTCTGGTTTGGGAGGTACAAGAGCCCAAGTATTGTTGTGTAATAGAGCGTTGAACTCCTGGTCCATCGCATCACGCCATTCTGGGTGCCCAACCGCCTGTCAGTAACAGGTGGGATCAGCAATAGCACTGAGGGCTTGAAAATCTTCTCCAGTACCCCGAGTCATATGATGTAGCCGCATAGTATGCCCCCGATCTTGTGGCTTAGTCCTAGCCGCTTTCTGCGAGTCACGGCCCTGACAGGCCCTTCAATAGCCAAGGGGGTTGACTCTTGCGCCAATGGTATTGGACTCAGCGGCCTTTGTAAACCGGAGTCGATTATGGTCGTGGTAGGTGAGTGAGATATTACTGGAGCAGCAGCCCAAGGTGGAGCTGTAGAAATCATTGAATTCGCATTCTGAGCTGTTAATTCTGAAAAAGGGAAAACAGTCTCATCAGACCGTACATGACGACAGATATAGACTTTCCCACTTGTTAAATCCATGCACATATAACCCCTAAAGGAAGGTGGATAACCTAGGAAGACACACGGCGCCGAGCGATAATCCATCTTATGCCCATTGTAGGGCCTAAGATAGGGATAACACCGACACCCGAAGACACAGAGAAAAGTGTATGGTGGCTTGGTTTTGTAGAGACGAGTGTATGGGCTTTCGAATTTTAGGACTGCAATGGGCAAATAATTGATTATGGTTGTGGCTGTTTCAAAAGCATAATCCCAGTATTGTTGCAGGACACAGCATCCGGCTAGCAAAGCTAGTCCTGTTTCGACTATGTGACGATTCTTTCGTTCAACTCTGCCATTTTGTTCGTGCGTATACGCACATGATTGGCGATGTACAATGCCTAACTTTTCGAATGTATGATGTAACTTGCGGTATTCTCCGCCTAAGTCAGACTCAACAGATTTGATAGAACGCGAAAAACTAGCGTTCTACCATGAGTCGAAACGACCCGAAACTTTTATATATATCAGATTTTATCCGTAGGGGATAAAACCAACAAAAACTAGAATAATCGTCTACGAAAAGCAGAAAATAGCGAAATCCACTATTAGAGATTACAGGAGCCGGACCCCATATGTCCGTATAAATTAAATCTAACAAATTACTACTTGATAATGAAACTCTATCTAGGAGAAATCTTGATGATTTGCCAAGTTGACATGAAGTGCACAACCCGCCCGGTAAGGTTTTATTTGGTGTAATGGGACACAATTTTAGGACTCGATTCTGAACATGCGCATGGGGATGGCCCAACCTGCGGTGCCAGACAACTGGTGTAGCACGGGATGTGAGAAAAGCAAACTGAGACTGAGAAATTGGGAGCTTGTATAAACCGCCCGCTGTGAAACCCCTAAGCAAAACCGCCCGAGTGACCGAATCCTTCACAATGAAACAATCTTTGTGAAATTCAACAAAAACACGATTATCATTCGTTAAACGATAAACAGATAATAACGGGACAGAAAGTTTAGGAACATGTAAGACATTGGTTAAATTTAGAGTTTTAGACAAAGATGGTATAGAAGCATGGCCAACTCGTGAGATCGTCAAACCTGCGCCATTACCAACACGCAGAACATCACCACCCGTGTACTCATCAGATTGCGTCATCATAGACGCGTCCGCCGTGGCATGGGCGGTGGCCCCCGTGTCGGGGAACCAACTTGAAGCAGCTGCACTCACGTCCTCTTCTCCTGGAACAACCAGATTAGCGTGTGCCGGCTGTTGCGGGGCATAGCGTTTGTAACAATAAACAACGAGGAGCGCCGCGTCCACCATTGCGACCGCCCCTGCCGCCTCTGCCGTGACCGCCACTGCCGTGGCTCCCACTGTCGCGCCCTCCGTTTCTGCCCCTGCCAACATAGTAAGCTGTCGGTGCAGCATGGTCAAAACCCGCCGGAAATTCATCAGCGTGGAGGAACTCCTGGGCGCGCAAATAATTCGCAATCTGCGGAATCGTGACGGCATTACATCATCCGAGAGGGATGAGATTAGAAGGGATAGCAGCGTCTAATCTTGTTTGATCCATGCCTTATACGCCGGGTTTGGGACCAGAGCAGACGTTGATGCCGTAGACTCGCCGGTGGCCGGAGGAGCATCGATCATTGCTGGAAGGCATGGGTTTTCACCATCAACAAAACCCATGAGCTCCTGACCACGTAAAAAAAGAACCAATTGGGTTCTGCAAAATAAAAAGTTTCGATATGTTAGTTTTATGGAAACAAAGTGATGGGCACTGGTTAGGGAGTTTTGGCTTGAGGCCGGAGAGGGAGTTCCACCGGCGGCAATGGTGCGCTCGGAGGAATTGGTGGACATGTTGACGATTAGTCGATTGTTTTGGGGAGAGGATCGACCGAGGGTGATGGAAGGAGAGAGAAAGAAAATTCCCTGGTCTAACTGATACCAGATGAGATAATCAGTTCAACATTCAACATAACAAGGATCAGGATTACAATACTAATAGCATAACAGCTCTACGTAAGTAACCCCTATCAACTAGGAAAGCCATAGAAGACTAAGCCTATTACAAAGACTAGTCAACATAATAACAATATTAAGAAACTAATAATAATAATAATAATAATAATAATAATAATAATAATAATAATAATAATAATAATAATAATAATAATAATAATAATAATATTGCTAACAGTGCCAACCATCTTCGTTGTCGCATGTTTAGATCTTTTTGGGTGAAGATGTATTTCAGGCTTTTATGGTCTGTGTAGATCATGCATTGTGCTCCGTATAGGTAATGCCTCCAAATTTTTAGGGCGAACACGATGGCGGCTAGCTCTAGGTCGTGTGTGTGGTAGTTTTCTTCGTGGGTTTTGAGTTTCCTGGATGCGTATTCTATTACCTTGCCTTTTTGCATTAGTACGCATCCTAGTCCCCTTTTTTGGAAGCGTCGTTGAAAACTTCGAATCCTTCCACTCCGGAGGGAAGGGCTAGGACGGGTGCTGTGGTTAGTCTTTCTTTCAATTCCTGGAAGGCTGAAGTGCAATTGTCGTCCCACCGGAAGGGGGTTTCCATCTTCATGAGTTTGGTGAGGTGTTGGGCTATCTTGGTAAAATCGGGTACGAATCTCCGGTAATAGCCTGCCAACCCTAGGAAGCTTCTGACCTCCGAAAGTGATTTTGGTGTGGGCCATTCCTTGACAGCGTGGATTTTGGTTGGATCCACCCTGATTCCCTCTTTGGTTATCATGTGTCCTAGGAATGCCACGTTGTCTTTCCAAAATTCGCACTTGGAGAATTTGGCGTATAGCTGGTTCTCCCTTAAGGTTTACAAGGTTGTGCGAAGGTGCCTTTCGTATTCCTCCTTGTTGTGTGAGTAGACCAAGATGTCGTCAATGAACACAATGACGAAGTTAACTAAGTAGGGCTGAAATACTCGGTTCATGAGGTCCATGAATATAGAGGGTGCATTGGTGAGTCCGAAGGGAATTAACGTGAATTCGTAGTGGCCGTAACGGGTTCGAAAAGCTGTTTTCTGAATATCTGGGTCGGCCACTTTTATCTGGTGGTATCCGGATCTTAAATCGATTTTTGAGAATACTCCTGCTCATTTAAGTTGGTCGAACTAGTCATCAATTCGAGGGAGAGGATACTTGTTCTTTATTGTGACTTGGTTTAGTTCCCTATGGTCGATGCATAGGCGCATGCTTCCATCCTTCTTTTTTACGAATAGTACAGGTGCTCCCCATGGCGAGGTACTGGGGCGTAAGTACCCTTTGTCCAGTAAATCCTGGAGTTGTGCTTTTAGTTCCTTCATTTCTTTTGGTGCCAGCCTATAGGGTGGTTTTGAGATTAGGGCAGCGCCAGGCACCAAGTCGATGGTGAATTCTACTTCTCTGGTTGGGGGTGCCCCGGGGATTTCGTTTGGAAAGACATTGGTGAACTCGTTTACTACCAGAATGGTCTGGTCTGAGGTTCGGCTGTCTTGGTGTTAAGATCTTCAACTGAGCACAGGAAGGCTTCGTGTCCCTTGGTTAGGTATTTCTTCATTTTTATCATGTTTACTAGTTTAATTTCCAGGTCCTTGTGGCTCCCGTGGTAGGATACCCGTTTGCCGTTTGGTCCCCGTAAGACCACTTTTTGTTCGTCGCATAGGATTTGCGCTCGGAATTTCCCTATCCAGTCCATGCCCAAGATCACTTGTATCCCATCCAGCCTGAATTGTATCAGGTTGCTAGGGAACTCTATTCCTTCGATGGTGATCATTATATTTTTGTACATGCGTCATATTTTATGATTTCGCCGGATGCCACCTTGACTTGCAGTTGTACTCTTGTGTTGGTGTTCAAGCCAAGTTGCATGGCGAAGTCGGTCGCTATGAATGAGTTGGTGGCTCCTGAGTCAAATAGTACGGTGCCAGGTGTAACACCCCGTGTTACGACCCCTAAACCCAAATTAATTAAACAATTACTCAGCCCAAAAAGGGAGTTAAAATCCACTAATTAGCTAAAAGGGGTCCACCATAGTCCATGGGCCCTTATCCCTAAAGCCAATCCCTTAGTCCTATAGGAAATAGAATTAGCAAAGCCACACCACTTAGACCCTAACTAGGACTCTTAGGTATATATATATCAGGACATAAGAGGCACATAGAACTCACACCACAATAACTTTCACCACACAAGAATCCCCCAAGAATTCCCATAGGAGAAATCAAGAAAGAGGAAATCTTAAAGAAAGACCCTTCATAGCCAAGGCAATTAATTAAGGCTAAGAGGTAACCCATGTCTCAACAAAACCTATTTTCTTCGCTATAATCTCCGTCCTTGGCCTCCTTCTATATGCTTGTGTCTTGATTAAATTCCTCTATGCAATTTGTGATATATTCTTGATAATTGATAAGATGATTTGTGTGTGTTCTTGATAATCTTAATGATCTTGATGATGGAAAGAAGTTCTTGATATTGGTGTGATAATTCTTGACAAATCTTGATATTCATTGATGTTAAAGATAAGTTGTGATTTTGATAAAATTGGGAGGGATTAGAGCCCTAGGATGGATTGGGAATTTGTGTTGTAATGTTCTTGATGTATATTTGGGTGGGAATTCACATGTTCGAGTGTTGGTTATGTTTAGAAATCATAATAGGATGAGTTATGCATGATTCTTGCTTTTGATCCATTAATTGCCTACGTGATGTTGTTAATTGCGTTTAAAAGTGTCTAAGCATGGTTTCGGGTTCCACAAAGGATCCCAGGACGTAATTGTGATAAAAGAGTCAGTGGGAGGTAGGTGGGGGTAGGGGTACCCGCCACCTACCCGTTGCCCGTAAATCACCGCCAGGCAGCGGGCAGACGCCGGGCAGGCGTTCGCCGCCGGCAACCCGCTGCCCGGGCGATGATCTCCGGCGGGCAGCCGGCGGGTGACACCCACCCACCGGCTACCCGTTGGTCCGTACCCACCCCGGGTCTTTGGCTTCCCCGTTTGATGTTCCCCATTCCCCCGTGGTATCCCAACGGACCCCGTTTGTCGTGCTTGAGTCTAGTTTGATGTTTGGGGTACCGTTCGTAGGATAAAAGAGTCTTAGGGATTGCATGCTAGTTGAATCGATAACCTGTTGACCTAGGTGGAAGTCGTATGAACCCCTTAGGACTATTTTTAGTATGTGAATGATCACACGTAAGCTTATTTATGTGTCCCCCCCTTCCCAATGTGCTATTATGTGCTATTGTGTGTTATGTGATGCATGCTTCCCCAATTTGGTTGCGATCAAGTTGGCTATACGGGCAATTGAATGGGTTGAGAACCATCCCAACTGTTAACCAGGCCAGTTGCGATCGGTCAGGTATATAAATATTATATAGGGCTGCGGTCCACTGTTTGGTTACTTATGAGCTATACGGGCAGTTGAATGGGTTGAGAACCATCCCAACTGTTAACCAGGCCGGTTGTGATCGGTCAGGTATATAAATATTATATAGGGTTGCGGTCCACATGGGCCTCGGGTATGATGACCCACCGAACTGGACGCGCCAGGGGGTGTGTAGGGCCAATAAACCTGAGGAAGGCTGTAGTCCACTGACCTGAGTAATCAGGCGGTGTGTAGGGCTACGGCTGGCTGCGATCCACCGAGTGATGGGCCAGTGGTGTGTAGGGTCGTAGCCTCTGAGGATCTTCGCCCACCGACTGAGTTTCTCAGCGGTGTGTAGGGCTTGATCCTCTACGGTCCACCGACTGTGCCCGTCAACAGTGTGTAGGGTCGTATGTCCCCCTTGTAAAGGGGATCAGAGTCCAACGACTGGGCGCGTCAGCGGTGTGTAGGATTGTGGTCCCACGTTGAGTTCGTCAGCGGTCTTTAAAGGGTTTGTTGCGATCAACTCCCTTCATGCTGCGGTATGAGGTAGGGTGCTGCGGGGCCGTGTTAGTGCTATACGTACTAACCCTCATGTTCGGGGCATGCGATTGGTCCCGTGGCGCCAGCTCAGTGTGATTGAGTGTCACAAATGATGTTTGAATGATTATATGATTGATGTGGAAATAGACTGTGACTTTAGTTGCGTATTCCTTATGATGACTCTCCTTAATTGTGATTATTGATTGTTGTGCTTAACCCTATTTGCTGAGTCCATTCTTGATTTTAAAACTAGTGTCTCTTAAGTATATATGTTCCTGCTTCAAAATGATTTTCATATATCTATATATATATATCTATCTATAATGTATTTAAACGCGTTGGAATGGGTTACCGGCATCATTCGCTGAACAGATATATTTAGCTTTCAGGCACAAATGATTAGCTCCCAGAGCGTGCTAGAAGAACTCGGAGTAGATAGATAGTTTTCCTTTTGGCCTGCGT